>NC_056735.1:1509424116-1509491616 GCF_019279795.1 Protopterus annectens | reverse complement strand
AATCTAACTCTTTGTGCATTACCAGCACAACAGGCCTGAATCTGATATGCAACATCAACAAAACCTGCTGGAAACACATGTTTGTCTCCCAGAGACTGTCCTGTCACAGGAATGCACTTCTCAGACATGTCAGAGTACCATGCAGACCCTCATCAAGTGCAGCCATGATGAGTGGATGGGAAACCACACATCTATCCCAGGGTTCAGAACTGTGTCCCTCGATGACAGGGGCAACATGTGCTGATCAATGATTCTATTGGGGATAAAGTAATGGCTAGACATGTAAGGTCATGGTCATTACTCTAGTAACCTTCTATGATCCTATGAACCTGTGATCCTACATAACTCCCAGGTGACATGTATCAAGAGTAGCATGCTCTGTCAAGGAGTATGCATGCAAAATTATGCTGTCCACCCCCATTGTCCCTCACACACTATTCTACACATATGCACCTAGGTAACCATCCACATATACAGCCATCCCTTGGCAATGTCTCATTTCTGTGTTGCCACTATGCCATCCTGAGCTGCTGTATTAGCAGCAGGTCCCCATGATGTACACACACACTCACCTGCAACAGAAATATAATAAGGTCTGGGAGACAACAGTCACTCAGCAATACTAACAGCAATACAGCATCATGGCACAAAGGTACATACACTTTGATGTGTACGCATGACAATTGCCAACAGACAGCATCTTAATGGGCATAACAGTACTGCACTGCAAACTGCCATTAACTGTACTATATTCATCCTGTATATCAGACACATATTAGCATGTCATTGCATTGATGGTATGGATGACAGGGATGTGGCACAGGTATCATCACATGCACAGGCTGTGGTGTGGGGTTGCCAAAGGCCTAGGCTGTGCCACACTGTTGACATTGTGTGTGTCTGTCTGGAGAGGTGCTGGTCAGCTGGGCCATAGAGAGGAGCTATGTGTGTCTGCTGGTGACCTGCATGTGACAGTGATGTGTGAGTGTGTGCATGTACACAGTGAAGCCATGTGCCAACCCTACACAAGAGTATGTTGGACAGCTGTGGACCATACATGTCAAACTGGACAGTTTACCATCTCTGACCATGAACTCAGGAAATGGCTCTCCCAAGAGTGTCACTGGCAGCATCATGCCCAGGGCCATATGCAGTATGCTTGCTGATGGTGACCAGTATCTGCTGGGTCTGTATTTCTCACAGGACTGCCCAGGAATATGTTCCCATGGCCTGCCATGTTGTTTTGTGGACAGCACCCTCCTGTTGGTACTGCTGGTGGTACTACCACTATGGGAGTGTAACTGTGCATGGCCACATGAGCTCTCAGCTGTCTATCCACTACATCAGCAAAATGACTTAAGGCATCACCAATGCCATGGATGGAGTCATGCATGCTGGGCAGTGTGATATCCATGACCCTGAGCATCTGTCTGGTGTACCATTCACAACATGCCTGTGCCTTCATGATGGACCAAAAAAATGCATCGGGTGACATGTGCTGTGACACCTCTGACAGGTGCAGGATGGCAGCAGTTCTCCTTCAATCACCCTTGTCAATCTGCCTGTGTGGGACCTCACCAGCGTTCTGGCTATGGTTAGTGTTTACAGTCACAATATCATAGTCTCCACATTCTCCTGTTCGATGCCACCACCCTCTGACTGTCCAGTATCTGTGGCTGCTGGGGACTGGGTATGTGTAGGCATACTGACTGTGTGTGAGGAGATTGGGGGAGGAAGTGGGATGTCAACCCATGGGACAGACTCGGCCTCCAACAACCCCAACTGTGCCTTACTTTGGCCACTACCATCATCAGAGTCTGATGAGTCACTGACATCAGGTTGTGCGGGAGACACACTCCAACTGTCATAGTCACCTGTGAGGGGAAGACAACATGACTACATTAATTCCTGCACTATATTGTCTGCTGATCCACACACACACACACACACACACACACACACACACACACACACACACACACACATACAGGTGAGATGCCACAAATGCATTTTACAGACCACACATTATGAGTGATGCCATGCACAACAAACACACACAAGACAGGCCCTTAACAACATGCAGTGCAGCTACATCCAGTTAATGTTGCTAGTACTATGCATGTGTGAGATAACTGACATATCATGTATGTGCTGGATCTTCACCTAAAACACAGTGCACCTGCTTTCACAATAGTAATACATTCCTCTATATCAGACTGCCTACAGCTTCACAAAAATATGTGCTAATATGTTACAGCTCATCCAAATATACTACTGTGATTACCGACATAATGCACTGCAGTGAACCCCTCCACAAGTGAACATACAAGTATTGCAATATGGCTAAGTTTAACAGTTGTGTCCATGGCAAACTGGCAGCCCTTAAGATTCCTAGGATATAGATGAGTCATAATAAAACAATTCCACACTCACCTGCTACAGCATGATGGCCCCTGGCCACACCAGAGGTACCTATGGATTTGTGTGGGAGATGTATTGTTAGCAGACACAAATGTGGCATTGGTACAGGATAATATGTGCATATATCAACATGTACAGTACAAATGGTGATACTACTCACAGTGCTGACATTCACAATATGTGTGCACATGTGTGCATTACAACCCCCCCACAAATGCAGATTGATCTGACATATGTGTATCTGTATGCAAAAGGTGCCACTATGAATGCTACAGTATTAACGAGATGACAACTGGATGCTTACCTAGATGCTCCTCAGCTGTGGAAGCTGAGCCACCCATCTCAACGACATATGGTGTTATTAATTCTTGGGAGCTGGTGGCTGAACCCAGGTTTGCCAGGAACTCCTCTGTGGCTGAGAGTGGTAGTTGTGTAGCTGGCCCTCTCCCAGTGCTAGCACATTCCCTGGCCACATCTGTGGCCCTTTGCCATGCATGATGCATTAGATCAGTGGCCTGGTGTCGGACATACTCATAGCTCCTGTCATGCTGGCCCACATAATTAACCGATGCCATGAGGTCTGCTCACAGTGCAGCCCATTCTTGCTGGTTATTGTGACTCCTTGACAACAGCACCTGGTGATGGAGCTTCAGGGCATCAATTATGGCAGTGGTCTCAGTTTCTGAGAAAGGTGGATTTCTATGAAGGTACATCCCACCTGGAAGACATGAAGAGGAGAACGTATCACAGCATAACATACATTGCTCACCATGATATACATACCCTGCACATCCACATTTGCCATCACTATCCATCACTAACTACCTCAACATACCCTGCCATCTGTCAACAAAGTATGTATGTGGCTACCAGCAACATAGTGGCAATACATCATTCATTGCCCTCTTGGTCTTGATGTTTTCTGCTACTTGCAGCATGCCGTATACGATGTTAAAATGCATTGTCCTGTTGCACCTATTGCTGCTTGCTCATAGCCTGTCTGCATTGTATGAAGTGGTGATAGCCTCCTACTGTTGTATTAAGCACCTGGGCTGTAGGGCCACCACTTAGGTCTGTACTATATGGCTGGACAATGCCCTACAGTTTCCCCTGCCAGTCCAGTTGATATGGGCATCCTGGTACAGTGTAGCACCTGCCTCATGTACATGGATGGACAACCATCTACAAACACCAGCAAGGAACAAACTGTATGAGAGATACAATGACATTAGGAACTTACAGTCCAAGTTCTCTCCCTGTCAGTCACACATATCTATCCCCGAACAGGTTGTGAACACAATCAGTACACCTCACACACCACCCACATCTGCACAACACAACACACACGCACACACACACACACACACACACACACACACACACACACACACACACACACACACACACACACACATATTCAGAGGTCCTCAACATACATATACACAAACAAAGGAGACCTCCAAGGCAAAGTCACACGTGAATGCCATAGCCCTACACAGTACATACTACACATGGCCACACACCTGTGTCCCACAGCCACCAAGGCGTCAACACATGTTAAACATATTACACATAGGGGACTTCATTGTGAGACACACTGATGTGCCTCTCACCTGACTGTATATGTGGATGGTCAGAGTTACTTGTATGTCTGGTGACAGAAGCCACCAAATCACATATGCACTGCTGTGTCTCACCAACAGGTACTGTCATGAGTCTGACCTGAGATGTACGTCCCTGGACTATATGCAGTGAGACATGAGTGAGCACACTGATTATGTGTCCCAGGCAAGTATGTCCCTAGCCTCATGCAGCATTCCACTGTCACCCAGACTGATGGTGCAATACATTCAGGAAATGATTGACCTTAACATGTGAGTTTTTATCCTGTGCTATTACAGGGGGTTCCAGTACCTGTGAGCCTGGGATGATATGGTGAACAGACCACGATGCTTTGCCAGAGATGGCCTCCATCTGTCTCAACTGACCTTCAGCTGTCTGGCATTGGCTCTCATCACCCCCATAGTGCCTACAGTAGGACAAGTGGTGAGGTTATCACTATCAACATACAAGTGTCAGTGCAGCACACATTGAAGGCCATGCTGCTAAATGCTAGGAGTCTACACATGACTCCTTCCTCAATGCAAACATTGTTAACCCTGAGAAATGCTGACATCTGTGCATTCACACACACACATGGTTCAAAGCTGCAGACAGCACCTAAGCCTTACCTGGTCAACCACCCTATCATACAGTCATACCCCAAAGTGTGGGCGGAAATGCCATGGGACATGTGATTTCAGTATATATGACACACATACACACCTCCACACTGTACAGGCAGTAAGATGCACAGGGGACACTGCAGGGGCAGTTCACCATTGGCAACACTCCTATGCAAGTCATAGCCAGCTACTGGCCGCCACATGTGCCAGGAAGCTCATTCTGCCTATATGGACCTCATCAACTGTATTATGATTTGGGTCTGTACCCTGATTCTGAGTCACTTGAATGACCCAAACATACATTGGTAGATGTACTCATGCCAGCACACAAATGGCCAGAGTGCCATCAAAAGTGGTATTACAAACACCTTGGTGCAGCTAGGGTCTACCCCACATGAGGTGAAAGTATGTTTGAGTTGATATTACACAACACAGGTTACCACTGCAGCATCCCTACAGTGTCATCCTCCATGGTAAAGCAACCATCATGCTGTCACTTTTGCAGTCACAATCTCCTATAATACACATCTATCTAGTGTCAGACATACATACACCTCCAACATAGAATACAGCCTCCTGTGGGGTGGTACACACAGCTTCACAGCCCCCAACCCCTCTGTAGGGACTGGCAACAATATCCACACATACATACACCTGTCTTGTGGACATCTGCAATACATATGTGTCTATAACAGGGATGACATACCTCTGTCTGATACAAAGTAGGAGTAGGTGCCCATTTTGCAACATTGTCTCCCTAGAGTGAACAAGTGAATGGGATCACTCCTGGAAACCTGCACAGCAAACCCAGAGCACACATTATTGACATCCACTACAGACAATCATCTCACATTCTGGACATATGTCTCCAACACCACAGGAAGCACTTGCTTCTGCTCATTTGTGGTGGTCAAGGACACCAGCTATACCAGTGCTGTAGGTATAGTATACTTGATGCCTGACAGTGTCAGTGTAGACTTCACCTCCTGTCCCCCCATCAGTACATCAGAATGTCCTCAGTACCTGTCCCCTTCTCCTATATGTAGGGAACAGGTCACCAGTGCCATGTGAAAGATGATATACTTCCAGCATGGGAGCCTATCACATCACAGGATGCATCCTACATGACCCCAAGCATAGCCTTGCAACACCATAAGGCACTGTATTCAAAGGAGGCCAGACTACCACATTTTCCCCAGATGTGTGAAGGACAACCACTGCTATCCCATTACACTAAGGTGGGCCATCCATCAATATGTCATATTATACACCCATCAGCCTAACTAGGCTGTTCTGCAAGGCCATAGCACAGTTTATAGTGAACTTCATTAACAAGGACATTGGTGACCTCCACACACTCCATCATGCACAGTTAGGTTTTGTCAAGGAAGGGATCATGCCTGTTACACTCGGTTGACCTATTTGACACAATCACCAAAGCCATGGATGGGAGGGTGCTAGTGCACACTGCCTACCTTGATCTGGACAAAGTTTTTGACAGTAAAACACACTTGGCCATAATAGATATATGCTCCCAAGTATGCATCACACCATATGTTACCATAGGGGTAGCACACTAGCACACTGATATGACCCACCTCATCCACATTGTTCACCTCAAGCGGTTGACCCATAACTAGTGGCATAACCTGTTGTTCTGTGTTTGGGCCTCTGTTATGTGTGATGTACACATCTGATGTGCAGGCCACAGCCATTGGCCTATGGCCGGACATGTCTGCAGATGACTGCATGCTGTGCGCTGTCACTGGATTCGCTAGTGATGTGGACATCTGCCTAGGAGGGTGTCATGCAGATACATGACTGGTGCCAGACACATGGCCTCAGGTCGCATACCAGGAAATGCAGTGTCAACCCCTTTGGGGAGAGTGACGTAACCACATATTATCACTGTAGTAGCAACATCCTAGGCACACCATCAGTCGTGAGGGATCTGTACACACAGGTTTATGGCAACATGACATTTCAACACAATGTTTCCATTGTATGGTAAACGTTCTACATGGCCCACCTCATACATAAGCGTATGTCATCCAGGGACATGGGGTCCTAACATCCCTGTATTCCCCCCAATAAGGCCCGTTATTGTGTAAAATGCCCCGTTCATCATTCACCTCACACAGCCCATGCAGCAGCTGGTGATTTCACAGAGGGTCCCCACCAGGGAATACCAGGGCCTCAAACATCTACCATACACAAATAGGCTATAAGACCAACCCTCTACCTGGTTTCATACATACTCCTCAGAGTTGGCCTCTGTCTGGCATGCAAGGCAATCATGGACTCCACATTGTTGGGACTGCTGCACAAGTGTAACTCAAGCTCCATTCTATTAACATACACACACGCCCTCAACCTGGTGTGTGACATCAACTGGGCTTGTTGGCACCTCAGAAGTGTGTCCCACCCTGCTGTGGAATGCTCACCCTCTCCATATCAGGCAGTGTATATTTTTACACCTTTGCAGGCAGAACCTGGATAACTGGATGATTAACTGCACATACACCCTTGGGATACCACCTGTGTCCCTGTTGAACTGGGGCATCAGGCGCTACCTTGCATGCACATGGGCTAACATCTGGCCTAAGCATATGGGGGCTCAGGGACCCATAGCCTTGTAACTTCACATGGTCCTAGGTATACCAGTTATGACCTGTGTGCTGTGACAGACTATGTTGTTATGTCTCCACACCCATCACTGCCATCAACTGTGATGTGTCCCCTATGGACAACATTACAGTACCATGTCATACAGCCAACATTTGAGAAATAGGTGAGTGGTACTACAAGTGCATGTGGACATTCCAGCAGCATCTATGCTACACAATATCTGAGAGCAGTGCATATGTGGTGTACGGTTTCCCCCTCATAGGTGTCCGACATTTTCAGTACCTAGATGTTTGTGGAATGTGTACATGTGCCTGATATATGTAGAGCCCCTGCTTGACACATGTGAATGTCTGGAAACCAGTTGGACAATATGTAATGGTTGTCCCCATAGTGTGAGGAATGTGTCTGTGACATGTCCGACCCTCAGAACACAGTAATGGTACATTAATATCTGGTACTCTATTAATTTCCTTACATTGTATGCTCAATATGTGCACACTGTTGCTTAGGTGGAGCCTGTGTCCCCCCACTACTACAGCCTATAACCTGCAGTCCTGCTGCAGGGTTCACCAGGTATGCTAGCCATAGCTGTCAGGCAATGACATACAGTTGTGGAGTATACACTTAACTAGCCAGAGTATGTCAGGAACAGTCAGGGACACCTGAACAATGTTTGAACTAACCCTGTATGACATTCACAGACTGAGAGGGGCTCACTGACAGTACATGATATGATATGCCAGCTCTGTCCAACTGTAGTTACTGTCACTATTGTACAATAGATAATCCAGTACATGAGCTGACCATTGTTGGGGGGACTCAGGGGCCAGAGCTGTGATCTATGTTACTGCAGACAGAGCCAACAGGGAAGACTGTAGGTGCTGGACAGCAGATTAACAGCAGCATGTCATTCCAAGATATGTTGTTGAGACCTACTGTTGAAATTCCTATTTCCCATGACTGCATCTCCCCATCTGCATTATATTACATGGTTAATTCTATGACATACCTGGTATAGTGCTGTATTCCTTTGTGAGTAGAAATCCAGTGGAAGTTTTCCTTGGAAAACACAGTCTGTCATCATGAAGAAAGCCACAGACCTATTTATCACAGGCAGCAACTTGCCTTTTGTAGGTAATGCTAATGAACAGGTGTTTGCCTATGCACCAGTCTGTGACTCACATTTGCTAATAGCATCCAGAACAGCTGGACTGCATTTTCATTAGCCAATGACATGGCAACACAGTGCTATAATTAAGACCTTCATGTAGGCTTTGGCCCTTTGCCTGGCCTGTAAGGAGGACAAAATCAAGGTGTGGAATTACAGCATCAAAGAGAGTAGGTAGAACTACTGTTCACTGTTTGAATTGATGTGATATGCCCACAGTTTTGCATGCTATGTTTGGCCATTGTTAACAGACTTTCTGATTCTGTGGCAGGTTACTGTTTAACAATGTGTGTGTTGGGGTCAGTAAGAAGACAGGCATATGTGAGTGTCATACATCATTTTTATCCAAATTTGTATGCTGCTGCGGTTGATGCTGGTTTATCAGCTGTGTATGTTTGTATGGGGAGACTGTGATACATGCCCCCGTCACGTGAAAATTCCTCCCCCAACCCTTTATGTAAGGGTGTTGTGTGGATGCCCTGTCCTAGGTGTTTGGGAAGTATGGTAGGTTTGTAGCAGGTAGCTGAATAGTGCTGCATGTGTAGTAGGCCGCAGCTGCTGTATTCTAGCCAGGAGTCATACTGGGGATTGTGAAGACTTTGGGGGACAGCAAGCTGTATATCTCAGTGAGGGAGCAGTGTCAGCTCTTGTGTCACAGCATGGCCAGGGTGAGGATACACATAACAGTCCAGGTGAGGCATCTGCTTATGGTACATATGTGAAGTAGTAGTGCTATCCAGAGTGGTAGGGGATATTTAGGACACATATTCATATCTGACATGTCCCATCCTCCAGGCCTTTGACATGCTACCGTGGGTGACATTGACTGCAGTAGCAGAAACCAGTTCTGCTGGACATTGCAGAGCTCAGTTATTTCTACGTTGTATTGGCAAGCATGTAGTTGTCATTCAACAGACTGGACTGTGGGCCAGAACTGTAGGTGTCCAGATGTTAGACATGCCAGGAATGTAACAGACAGAGCTACTGAGTCATTATTATGGGAGGTGTAGTTGTAAAACATATGTGCGTGCATACAATGTGTTACACAGGATCAGCATGAACATGTGGGTTTCGATGGGTATGACATGTGACACTGACCTGTCTGTCATGCTTTTGTAGCCTCAATCTGCACTGACCTGCCAGTACTTCAGCACACAGAATAGGTTTGATGACAACTATGTCATAAGTAGGTGGCACAACTGTGAAAATTCCACAACAGTCTGTGCAGTTGTCAGCTCTACCTAATATTGTAGGCCTCCCATACATTCATCAACATGTCTTTGGCTGTGTATTGGTTCGGTGTCTGCATCACGGGGCCAAGTACACTGTCATTTATCACATTATATGTAGAAGTAGTGTGTCACTGGTAATCAGGATATCTTTCAAAAAACACCAGCAGTTCTCTAGAGTTGAGTTGGCCTAGTGGTCAAATGCATTATGGTGTAATTCAGAAGGTCCTAGGTTCAATAACTGGCAGGGATATAAATTTTTCCTGATGTTACATCACTGTACTGCGTGATATATTTAGAGACACACCAATCATTCTCCAGAGCTGACTTGGCCTAGTGGTCTAATGTTCTGTGTTGTAGTTTGGAGTATCCTGGGAACAATACTTGGCAGGGGTGTCATTTTTTCCTAATTTACATCTCTGTGCTGAATGATATATTTACAGAAACACCAGTAACACTCCAAGCCTCAGTTGGCCAAGTGGTCTAATGCACTATTTGGTAGTTCAGAGGCTCCTGTGTTCGAGACTTGGCAAGTGTGGTCATTGTACTGATGTGCAGAACAGTGTCAGATTCAGATAAACTGATTAAAGCAGGTTTGCATGGATTTGCATGATGTGCTGTGATGCTAAGCGATGCTTAGTCCCGCTTAAATCCATGCTATTTCCAAAAAAAAAAAAGGGAGGGAGGAAAGTGGTGAAATGGGAGCAAGCAGTGGGAAAAACAATATGAAAGGCCGGTAGGGATGTGCAGGACAGGTGTAGGAAAGGACCATAGCTCTCCATTTCTTCTACAGTAACAGCTGTGCACGTTGTGGACAGTTTGGAATTTGGACCCTCATATCCAAAAGGGAGGGGTGTGGGTGACATAACTTTGCTGATTAATTGCTGGGATGATTGATGGCATTGTACATGGGGGTAAAATGGAGAAATATGTATGAGACTATATATATATATATATATATATATATATATATATATATATATATATATATTTTGTTTTGCATGACAGATGCTCTTTTTTTTAAGGAGACAGTGGAATCTTGGGAAAGGGTTGTAGGCATGTTTGGGGAGGTAAGTTGGGTAGGAGAGGTTGAATTTGTAGACAGACAAGATAGGCAAGACAGTGGACAGGAGCGGTATATGACACATTGGGGGGGGGGTAAACACCTTGGACAGGGAGGGTGTTTGGGAATCAGAGGACCAAGTGCCCCCAGATGGAAACAGTGGAACTGAGCACCCACCCATGGGCAGTCACCACTGCCCCTTCATGGCCCTGAAAGTGGCCGTGCTGGGAGCTGGGTACTGGGGTCAGCCTGCCACTCGTTGTGCACCAGTCTGCCCTCGATCTGGCGCAGTCAGTCATCCAAATCATGCTGGATAACCCTGCGTATCATGCCTGGGAACTAAGTTCAGGTGACAGCATCTTCTCCATGCCCATACCCAGGGGGGTTGGACTTCCCCTGAGGCAGTTCCACCTGAGGGTGGTGCAGTACCAGAGGCAGTTCCACCTGAGGGTGGTGCAGAGCTAGCAGAGGAGGAAGCTTCAGGTTGGGTCCCAGACATACTGGGACCTGGTGCCACAGCCAGATGAGGCGGGATAGGCAGATCCACCGGAACCAGCCTACCCAAGCAGGCTATGGTGTTGAGGTTCGTCAAAGTGTATTGGTTAGTCATGAACAGAAAATTTCAACGTTAGTTATAACAGCATGCATGGATGTTCCAATTAACCCAGAAAAATAGACTTGCATAGCATACAGAACACGGGCATAAATAACAGTCATTATTGTAAAAGCATGCCAGTAACAGTTATGGCAAAAGGCCAACAACATTGGTATTTCAACAAGGTATGTTAGTATGCAATCATTATATTACCAATAATCCAACACAAGGCCCAACGTTATTAATTTTATTTATTATTATTTATTTCCAGTTTGATGACCGGGGATGTCCACTGGGCTCAGAGAGTCCATTTTCAGTGGAGGCCCAGGGATAAAATCTCCATGTTACAAAGTTTAGATAGAGATACAATATAGAAAAGAAGAACAATTTTACAATTATGTTTCACGCTAGAGAGCAGGTGTAATTTCTTAGGTATATGCTACCTTTAGATACAGGCATAATATTATTAATGAACAATTTACAGTTACATTTCATGTTAGAGAGCAGGTGTAAATGTTTAGGTACATGGTTCAAATTTGATATTTACAATATGTGCATGTGTGTGGTAGCCTATAGATCATAGCTAGAGAGGCTAGTAATCATAGCTGGAGAAGGGTTTAGAGGTGGAGAGAGAATTATAGGACTAGGTGGGGATAAGCAGTTGCATTTTCTGTTAGTGCAAAGGTAGGAATGTAACTGAGATTTAAAGTTTTCAAGTTTGCACAGGTCCTTAGAGAGGAAGGAAGATAATTCAATTTTTTGCTAAGGAAAAGGATAGCAGGAGTTGACCAGCAGGGCGACTGGGTTTTCGGACACAGATTAGGTTTTGTTGAGTAGATCTGAGAGTTCTCTGAGGGGTGTAAGGGAGAAGGATGTTGCATAGAGCAGGGCACTTAGAGGGTTGAAAGATTAGTTTGTGGGCTGTGGTAATTAGTCTAGATGGTTGGAGAGTTCAAGCCAGTGTAACAAATTAAGGGCAATACAGTGATGGGAGGAGTATTTGGCTTTGGTGACAAATTTAGAAATCTTATTATAACAGACTTCCTGCGGTGGTGGTGCTGCGGTAGCGTTGTCGCCTCACAGTTAGACGTTGCCCGTTCGATTCTCAGTTAGAGCATCTTCTGTGTGGCGACATGCGTGAATGGGCATTCCTTCGTTGAAGGTTGTGCGTTAGGCCCGGCAAGCCAGCATGTAAAAATCTACTGCCAATCATTAGCGGACCGGAGTTCTGCTGTGGTGACCCCTAACCGGGAAAAGCCGAAAGACACAACACAACATTATAACAGACTTCCAATTTCGAAGTGAGTGTGGCAGATAAGTTAGTTAATAGAGGAGCACCATTCATTAGTGAGAGAAGTAGATAGATAGTGGCAAGCATTTGTCTGGTGGAAGGAGAGAGAAATTGGATGTTCCTGTATAGCATACCTAGTTTTATATGGGTTGTCTTAATGTTTTGCTGGATGTGAGTGTCGAATTTCAGGTGTTCATCAATAGTGACCCCAAGTAGTTTGGCAAAGGGAACAACTTCTATAGTGGAGTTGTTTTGGCTAATGATTTGGAATGAGTTTTTATCAAGAGGGGAAGCTTTTGAGGGAGAGAATCATAGTATATTGGATTTATTGGCATTTAGTGAGAGGTGATTCTGAAGCATCCAATTTTCAGTGGTGTAGAAAGCAGCTTGGGTCAGTGTCTGAAGCTCTGGTAGCTTGGTGGCACTGCAGATTAAAGTGGAATTGTCTGCATATTGTACAATTTTGGTATTGGGTATGGCTTTGTGGAAATTGTTAATAAAGATGTTAAACAGCATTGGACTGAGTATGGATCCCTGGGGAACCCCAGTGGGGGTGGGAAAGAAGGTTGAGGTGCCTGTCCCGCATTTTACAGCTTGAGATCTATTGGAGAGGTAGCTAGAGAACCAGGATAAGGTATTCTGGGAGAGATTAAGGTTGGATAGATGGTTTAGGAGATGGGTGTGGGAGATGGTATTGAATGCCTGGACAGATCTAGAAGAACAGTAGAAACTATTTTTCCAGAGTCCCGGGCAAAATTTATTGTCTCTAGGAAGGAGAGACGTGCAGTGGTTGTACTATGGCCTGGACGGAAGCCGTGTTGGGTTGGAGTGATTAGCTGGTTATTGGCTAAGAATGGCATGAACTGAATGTGAATGCATTTTTCTAGTAGTTTGGAAAATGGGGAGTGGATGGCTATGGGACGGAAGTTGGAGATGTTATTGTTTTTGCCTCCTTTATGGAATGGTATAATGAAGGCAGTGTGCCATAGTTTGGGAACATAAGATTCTAGCATGGATCTATTGATCAGGATGCTAATGGGAAGAGCGATACCATCTGCGGCTATCTTTAGGAAGGAGGATGGGATATTGTCAGGGGCATTGGAGCAAGGGTTTAATTTGGAGAGTATTTTTTTATATAGGATGTTGAGATGGGTTTAAGGTTGAATATAGGTGGAGAGTTGAGGGTGGAGGGTGTTGTAGGTGGTGGTGATGAAAGGGTGGATTGAGGGGAGGGGTTATTGTTAGGGAAGATTTTGGTCAGTTCAGCTATGGAGTTAGTGAAGGAGTTGAATAGATAGGCTATTTCAGGGTCAGATTTGCTGGTGTCAGGGCAGGGGTTGCTTTTGCTACCTGGGTTGAGAAGAAAATTAATGGAGTTCCAGAATTGTTTTGGGCTTGTAGATTGGTTAAACTGTAGTTTAATATAGTAGGACTTTTTGTCTCTGATTTGTTTTTTAGCAAGGTTGCAGAGTTGTTTATATTTAAGAAAAGTTTCAGGCTGCTTGTTTTGATGGTATGTTTTCCAGGATTTGTCTCTTTGTAGCATAAATTGTTTGGTATCTTTGGTTAGCCAAGGGGCAGATCTGGTTTTTACTCTTTTTGTTCTTGGTGGCGCTAGGGAGTTGAGGATGTTTAAGAAGGAGGAGTTGAAAAAAGTCTATGGCATTATCTAGTGGAAGGGTTTTTAGTGGGCTCCAATTTGTTTGTTTCAGGGAGTTAGAGAAGGTAGTTGGGTCAAAGTTTGTGAGGTTACGTGTGTGGATGACTTGGTGTAGGTGAGGAGAGGAGTGGGTAGCTCAGTAGATAAATGCTGGTAAGTAGTCTCCTATAGGGTCGGGTGTGATGCCAGAGTTTAATATTTTATTGGGATGGGAAGCTAGGATCCAGTCTAGTGTGGTACCTGGGGTTTGTTTTATTGGCCCTGGTTATGGAGTTAGTAATTTGTGTATAGTTAAATAGATTGATGGATATGATGGCATTGGGGTTATTGATTTTATTCCAATCGATGTTTATGTCTCCAAGTATAAAGGTCTCCTGCTTAATATTGGTCGAGGTCCAGAGGAGTATGTCCAGTGGTGTTGTTACTGGGGGGGGGATATAGAGAGCAATGATACAAATGCTTTTGTGGTTATTAACTTTTAGCAGGCTTGTTACTAGTTTTGCATTATTGAATGTGGGGATAGGATTGGGGTATGGAGTGATGGATAGTAGGTTAGAGTAGATTAAGGCTACCTCACACCTTTTCTGTTTGGGCAGTCATGTATGAGGGATTGGAATCCAGGAGAAAGGATTTCAGAGTCACTAATGTGAGGTTTTAGCCATGTTTCTGAAATGGCTACAATGTCGGGTTGGTTGTAGTTCAACCAGGCATGGAATTGGGTTACTTTATTTCTTAAACTTTGTGCATTAATGGTGAAGAATTTGAGGTATTTATGGTTAGCTTTATAGTTTGAAGTGGGGAGATTATCAGTACAGGTAGTGTTTGGTCCAGGATTTGGATGTATGTCTCCAGCTAAGCAGAGAAAGTTGAGGA
The DNA here is from genome assembly GCF_019279795.1 of Protopterus annectens. NCBI lineage: Eukaryota > Metazoa > Chordata > Ceratodontiformes > Protopteridae > Protopterus > Protopterus annectens. Next base: position 1,509,476,463 of record NC_056735.1, on the reverse strand, counting down.
AGGGTAGTAGTATTTTTGATTTAGTGTTTAGTAGTTGTGGGAAGTAAAGTATTAGCTTAGGAGTGTAGTACTTAGTTGAAGAGGGAAATAATTTTATTTTGAAGTAGTGCAGTGGGTTGGGTTGAACTAGTGAAGTGGATATGTTGTGGAAGTGTATTTTTGAGTGATAAGAATGGAGGTTGGGAGTGGGTGGATAGGATAGGAAGGGTGAGTGGAGTAGGTGGTGTGAGTAGGAGGTAGTGAGATATAAAGGGAGTAAGACTAAAATGCAGATAGTTGGGGTGAGAATGGTTTGAGGTAGGAGTCCAGGCATGGTGGGTAAGTGTAAAGATATAGTAGTGGGAGATGAATTAGGGAGTTATGTGAGAGAGGAGGAGCGACTGAGATAGGCAGGTGGAGGAAAAGGGGGTGGGGCTGTAGAGGAGTTGATTGGTTGATAGAGAGAAAAGGGGGTGGGGCTGTGGAGGAGGTGATTGGTTTATAGATAGAAAAGGGGGTGGGGCTCTAGAGGAGGTGATTGGTTGATAGAGAGAAAAGGGGTTGGGGCTGTGAAGGAGGTGATTGGTTGATAGAGAGAAAAGGGGGTGGGGGTGTGGAGGAGGAGATTGGTTGATAGAGAGAGGGAGGAGGTTAGGGTACCAATAAAGGTAGGAGTACTGGGGTGGGTGGGAATTTGGGGCAGGGTACAGACATATTTCCACATATCAGGTCTTTGGGCTGTATAGGCAATAGACTTGGGCTCAAGTTAGGTAAGTGTAGGAGCATGCCCATTGTGACTGCCAGTACTTACAAGGTGACTCCAAGCCAGCGCTACCTGTATTCCATTCTGGGAGTATGTGTGCTGCAGGCCATTTGCTACTGCACCTGTTACCACAGTACTGCACTTCCCTGATATTGTCCAAGGCATTCCCCTGCTGTTTGCTGACCTTAATATGTGACTCATACCTCACAACTGTAGAGAGTTTCACAGACTGTCTGGAATTGTTTTTTCTAGCAAATCAGTGGCAAATAAGTGCAGATTAAAGGAAATAAATAATGGCAGACATTTGAGTTTTGGGCTCCATGCACATCAGTAGATTCATGCTAATGCAAGACCTGTTATTCTATTGACATTTTACATTTGTATGAGCTAATATTTAAAACTTGTCCCTATCTGTGGGCCTTGGCCCCACTTTTCTTCATGACTTTGGCCAGATTTCCTGCTGTAAGAGGTTGACAGGTATGATGTGACTGGTGTACATGATGTAATGCCACACACAGGGTGACAATCTGCTTACCTCTCCCTGTGAATGTTTTTGCAGAATGTCCAGCATTTTTCCCCATATGTCTGCTCTGTCTCTCATACATTTGTGGTTTCCTGTACTATACTGTAAGCAGCAGTCACTGACTTGTAACTGCTGACACATTTCAGTCATGGCCTTTACATCCTGCAGCTAATTTGACCTGTTGTTATACTAGACACCTGCTAGGTTACTCAGAATGTGTATAATGTCTGTCTGTAGGTTTGGCCTTTTATCCCACCATTCAGTCTGGCTTTGTCCGGCTTTGTTGCTGTTACAGATTAATCGGTTATGACAGACTGTGGGAATACCATCATATGAGTACCTTATATGCAAAACATGTTGGGTGCTGCCAGATTCAAACCATCAACACCATCACCCATGATATTGTCCCTGGCCAAGTAAGCCACACCAGCCATCAGAATGAGAGGTTTTATTCTTCACAATATCAACAACATACAAGAATTGTCTGGTGTGCAGGTATATCATTGCAGACTTACTGTTACAGCAGTTGTATGGGAACACAGATGTGTCTGGGGTGGGGGACAACCAGCCCATGGTCTGCTGGCACAGACAGATGTGCGACTGTCCTGCAACCCCACTGTTTGTCATCTCCCTTGAATAATGTTGTGGGGCTTCCAGTCATGTGGCCTAGTGGATATTATGGGGCACGTACTAGTGAACAGAGTACCTGTTGTCCCAAGTGACTGTTAGATCTGTACAAGTAGCCAGTAGCGCAATAGTATACTATATACAGCCCACAATATTCCCTTGCATACATACAGCAGGTCCATACATATGCTACAAGTGGTATATAGGAGAGTGACTTACCTTGTGAATGCAGCAGTTGACATACCTGTATTTCTGAGCTAACTCTGTCTGATGTACACAGTCCAGATCCATTGCATGATGAGGTACAGGTTGTGTGGTCTGACTGGCATCATTTTTACTAACATCTATGCAAGTCAGAGGCAGGTGTCAGTCCCTAGGGCCCTAGGTTGTCAGTGCATGTGTTATGCATTGCCTCTTGGCTAAGGCTATGGCATATTGTGCATGCCCATGTCTGCCTACATGGACAGGCTCAGGGAGTTCCTCCTCTGAATCCCACTGTGGGTGCAGCTGTGGTGACCTAGGCATTGATGGGGGGGCTGTGTATCCCTATCCTTTGCTGATCCTGCTGCAGCTGTTTCCACAGGATCATATTGTGTAGCATGGCACATACTGTGAACATCTGTGCACATGTGACTGGAGAGTATTGCAAGGCTCCACCAGATATACTGAGGCACCAGAACTGTGATTTCAACTGCCCAAACACATGCTCTATGATATTTCTAGGTTGTGCATGTGCCTCATTATGGCATTCTTTGCTGGCTGTGTTTGCAATTCTGATGGAAGCCATCATCCATGGTTCCAGTACATAGCCAGCATCACCCAGTAAATGGCTGTGTGGTATGTCCCCCATAGCAAACATCTGGTACAGCTGTGATGCATGCCAGATATGGGAGTCATGATAACTGCTAGGGCTACCACCACATACATAGAGGATAATGCCCTGGGCATTGCACATGACCTGGCAGTTGACGGAGTGATACCCCTTGAGGTTGACATAGATTCTACCCTCCTCACTGGCTGGTGCCTTGATGTATACATGAGCGCAATCTATAGCACCTAAGACCTCAGGGTAGTGTGCTACATGGTAGAAGAGTCATATACTGCTGACCCTCTCCTCAGGGGTATGGGAAAATAAATGTGCTCACTGGTAGGTGGTAGCGTGGCATCCAGGAACTGGTGGAGTACCCTGGAAGCAGATGCATGTGAGACCCCCATCATGTCCCCAGCTGGTCTTTGGAAAGTACCTGTAGCTAGTATCCAAAGGGCTGCACATACCTTTGTTTCCACTGGGATGGTTTCCCCTCTGTTGCCTCTGGGTCTGAGTTGAGGTTGGCAGAGCTCAGTGAGTTCTTGCAATATGTCCCTGCCCACTCTGTAGAGTTCTACAATCTCCAGCTCATGTAACTCCTGGTAGGTTACACTGGACCTGAACACTCTTCTTTTCAGTCTAGGTCTATGGTCAGCATCAGCAGCAGCTGCACTGACCTCAGCATCTAGCACATACATATGTAGCAGACCTGCAGCAGCCCCTAGCATTCTCCAGTTAAAATTCCCAAGTCTTTACTCCAATGCTGCAGAGTATGGGGGAGAAATCAGATTGTAAAGTGCGTGTATACATATTGTGCTTTGTTGTAGGTGTAGCCTGTGTGACTGGCTACCTATGATGCATTCCACCTGCCAAGTACAACATTAAGGGGTTTTAATGGCCCTAGTGTAAGTGAAACAAGGCTCATCAGTAATTAATATATCATTGGCTGTCTCAGGCAATTTTCTTTTTCTTTCGACAGCCTTCCTTGCTGAGCACTGCAGCGCGCTACACAAACCTATGCTGCAAAGCTAAATGGAGCTTAGCAGTCCATAGACAGACCCCATGGATGTCATGCTCAGCATGGTGGCGTGCCATGCAAACATACAAAAACACAATGAAACACATACCTCAGAGGTAAACACAACTTACCAGTCAGTGTACATCCCTCCTGCTCAGCTCAGTGGAATGCCACACAAATAGGCACTACTGAGCTCCAATGAGCTTACAAGAAATTGGATTCACTCCCTTTTGATGTCAGCTACCTCTTCTGTGGACACCAACATGGTTCTTCGCCTACACGGATGGGATCTGCAGACACAGATACCCATTTCTGCTATTCAGTAACCCCAGCTCATTTGGATACAGATCTGTGCACAGAACCTGGAAATTACACAGTTCCAGGTCCTGCCTCATTAGCAGCCACAGCTGTGTAACATTGTGCATACTCCACACAGGATCCTATAATGCATTACTGTTATATGGTCACAAATTCTGTTTTTTACACTCTTTTTATATTTCTTTTTCCATAAAGGCATGTTTGTGCATTGTGGTGTGCCACGCAAACATACCTAGGGTATTAAAAAAAATACAATTATTTTAGATTATTTTCCATACAGTTTTGGACACACAGTGAATAGTTTTGCACATATATGTGTCCATTATGCTATTTCTGACACTCTAAGTACACTTTTACAGCCCCTGGTGTCATTTTCACAACCTGTACACGGAAGTTTTCCGTGTTCATTATGGACACCAACATGAGGTCTGCAGGACTGCCTATCTGCCTACTGAATCGCTCTACCACCCGAATTTGCATGCATTTCACCTACTTATCAGGTGATTTGCATGACATGGACACGTCCATGTTCATACACTCATCTGCGCTCCTCAGCTCTGTTTACTGGATCGTACATCTGCTTACTTCCTTGTAATCACTGTGCAACTATGCCTGCATGGAAAATATGTCTGTGCAGGCTTTATTTTATTCCCTTCTAAGTTTTCTTGTGTATCTATGTTATCTGAAAGAAACTATGAAAAATAAACTGTACAGCTGAAGTTTATGTAGTTTATTCAGTAATTCAGCATGCAAAACTAGACTGTATTGCCAGGGTAAAAGTAGCACTTGCATTATTCTTCTAAATTTTGAGTGACTGTCATAGAAATAAATGTACTATATTAATGTAGTTTTTGTAAAATTTCAGACTTTTCTTCTGAATATTAGCAGGATGCTTCTGATTTCCCAATGTGCTAGTAGAATCGGTTTTAGTACTTCAAAAGGAGTTCAAGCTTGTCTGTCTCCCAGCATGATACTAATAAATAAACCAAGGAAATGAATGTACAGAGGAGAAAGCATGGGAATGAACTTTTCGCTAAGATTAAGATGCAGTGCAAAGAGCCATTTCCCAACTTGACACAAATGCACTGAACCAGAAGACAATAATGGTTTCTTGGAGAGCAAAATACCAGTTATCATTTAAGTTCTATCATACAGGGAATGAAAGTTCATCTGGAGGGCTCTAATAAAAATCATAATCCTTTCCTATGCTCAATATATCTATTACTAAATTGCCCTGCAATATGCATAGCATGTCCTTATTTATAATGTTTTTTAAATATATTTTATTTTTTTTTACTCACCTTATATATCATATCCTTGAAGGAGACTATGATATTTCAAATTCAGAAAGCTTCTCCGATGTTAATAACCTACTGATTACTGTTTAAATTTACTGCCCCATATTTGGGAGAACAGTAGTTATGTATATGGTTGATAATTTAAGACTAATTTTATAAATTATCATCATGTTCTTTCAAGACATAAAGAAGGACATAAGCAACCAAAATTAAACATGAATTGGGCATCTGCAATTAAAAAAATGCCCTCTTGAATAAATAGAATTTAATTTGAAATGCTTCTGTCATTAAGAAACTTAGTTCCCATTTTAAGAGCTTCATGGGCATGCATCCTTGGTCTAAAAATTGTATCTAAGGACAAAGTAATCTATGGCAAAACATAACAAAATGAAAAAAAGATACATTGAAAGATGTTTTCAAGATTAGAATTACTTCTAAGCTGTTGCTCAGTACCTTTTTACTAGATCACTTTGAAGAGAGGAGATGTAAGTACAAAAGAAAAGTACATCCTTTTTGATATACAGTTGCATCTTACTATGAATTTAAATGTGCTTTCCTTGAATAATAATAAATGATATATTTAATAAATTCAAACTGTATTTTCTAAACTGTTTTTATTTCAAGGAACAACTGCAGATTGTGTGTGTAATTCATATTTTTCTCAGAAAAAACATAAATGAATATTAAAGCAGTAATAAAACAATGCTTTCTATATATAGTGCCAGCAGACAAAGTTAAATAGTAATGTCTTTCGGCTTTTCCTGGTGAGGGGTCGCCACAGCGGAACTCCAGTCCGCGAATGATTGGCAGTGGATTTTTACGGTGCCGAGTTGCCATCCCGATGCCCAACCTTCAAAGAAGGTACACCCATTCGCGCACGCACCTACCTGCATGTCTTTAAACATCACACGACCATGGGGAGGACATACAGAGTCCACATAGAAGGTGCTCCAGCCAAGAATCGAACAGGAGAACCTCTTGCTGTGAGGCAACAAGGCTAACTGCTGCACCACCGTGGCCTCTAGTAGACAAAGTTAAACAAAAATGAGAAAATGAAAACACACACACACACACACACACACACACATATATTTATATATATATATATATATATATATATATATATATATAGATATATATATACATATATATATATATATATATATATATATATATATATATATATATATATATAACATTTGTCAATATATATATATATATATATATATATATATATATATGGGTCTACTTCATATGATCGAAAGCTCATATGATTGACAAACTTTTCAGAGAGACCAAAACACCTAAAGCTCAAAACACCGAAAACTCATTTGATCAAAACTCATAACATCGACACATGAAATTCAAAGCATTATGCCCTTTCCCCACTGTAGGGCAACCCTGGTGTTAGAATAAATAGATAGGGAAGGTGTGGGGGGCACAGCCCCTCACATTGGGGGGTGTGGAGGGCGAAGCTCCCACATACATAAATTTTAAACATACACGTGGATACTTATAACATAAATGAAAATATTTCTCTAAATAATGTGGGGGAGGGCTCTGCCCCCACACCCCCCAATGTGGGGGGCTGTGCCCCCCACACCACCCCTACCTATTTATTCTAACTCCAGGGTCATGCTACAGTGGGGAAAGGGCATAATGCTTTGAATTTCATGTGTCGATGTTATGAGTTTCGATCAAATGATTTTTCTGTGTTTTGAGCTTTAGGTGTTTTGGTCTCTCTGAAAAGTTTGTCGATCATATGAGCTTTCAGTCATATGAAGTAGACCCATATGGATCCCCTTCAAAACATTGAATGGTCATAAAATCTAAGCTCAGAACATTGAGACTATAAGATCTAAAACCCATAATGTCTAAAACTCATAACATCAAATTTCATAACAGTGAAACTTTGCATCACAACTTCAAAACCTACAAATCACATGTAAATAATATCCCCTCCACCTAAAATAATACCAAAGTAGTAAACACAATTTGTAGTACGTTTCTGCAGAGGTGCAAGCCCGCCTGCACCCTCCTTGTGGGGCGCTTTGACCCCTCCCACACACAGCCCATAAATTAAATATACCAATTCTGTGATCGCACTATAGTGGGGAAAAAGTTAATTTCCTAACCCCACTGTAGTGCGATCCTGGAGTTGGTATATTTAATTTACAGGGGGTGTGGGGGGGCCCACATGGGGAGTGCAGGGGGCATTGCTCCCCTGCAGAAATGTAGTACAAAGTATGTTTACTACTTTGGTGTTGTTTTAGGTGGAGGGGATGTTATTTACATGTGATTTGTAGGTTTTGAAGTTGGAATGCAACGTTTCAATGTCATTAAATTCAACGTTATGAGTTTTAGACATTATGTGTTTTAGATGTTATGGTCTCGATGTTTTGAGCTTTGATGTTATGAACTTTAGATGTTTTGAAGGGGATCTATATATACATATATATATATATATATATATATATATATATATATATATATATATATATATAAATGTGTGTTTGTGTGTGTGTGTGTGTGTATGTGTGTGCGTGCGTGTGTGAGTTGGTGCACTTATATCACAACAAGGCATTCATGAATTTCCTCAGGTATATAATACCTACTAGTGCACCATACACTTTCTCTTCTTTGGGGCTGGTGAGGTTTAAACATACAAAATGAGAAACCTTTCAAGCAGGAGTACAAAAATATAACAAAATAAAATAAAAAAAATAATACAGAGTGTGTGCGTAGGGGCTAGGAAATGCATGAATATACTCTAATACTAGTTCACGTCCTATTGCTTATACATGTTGTGGCATATTAGTTGCATAACTAAAAAAACACCCACAATGTCACATGTGAGCATTGTCTGACACTCACCTTCTGAGTGATGCTGGTGGTCTTACTCAGTGAAGGGTATGGAATCACCTTTTTGGATTCTCTGAAGTAGCAACATGTGCATAATCCAGTAGAGCAAAAAGGTCACTAGCATGTATGTTAGTAAAGAAATTAGAATATGGACTCCAGCAAAGGCAGATAGTTGCCATGTATCATTTTTCAGAAGATGAGTTTCTAGTCTGTCAAATGCTGCACATTCTTAACTTCATTTAGTAAAGTTATTATTCTCAAGGACATATGAAGACATCAAACAATTTATTGAATGTACTGTTACACAGTATTGGGTTATAATGTAATTTTTTGAATACTATTTTGTATTTTGTCAAGAAGCCTAATTTTAAGCCTTCCGTAACTGCTCACCTGTGCTGATATCATGAAACAATCTTATATTTTGCACTGTGTTACTCATTATCTGATATTCTGTTGTGAGGCCTGACTGGAATTGTTATAGCTATACCTGCATGGTTTCACCATTCTGATATAGTATGTTCTATATACATAATTGCCAACGTCTCTCCAGGTATTCCTTTTCCAAGTCAGCATCAGTTGTAACATCTATTTCTGCATTGGTGTGCTGGTCTGATATGTTGTGTTTGCAAGCATAGCTGCCTGAGTCACTTTGGTAATCCTCTGTTTGTTGCAGGTAGTTTCATATTATGTAACAGTTCTACAACTACTGAAATCTAGCATCTATTTTCTGGAGCTCCGTTTCCTTGGGACCATACTGTACCTTTACTTCATCTGCTGACAGTTTACTGAGAATAGGTGCACTAAGGCAATATAGCAAGTGTCTCATATTAGCTGAAAATGCTTTACTACTACCTAACACAGAGACCACTTGGGAGAGGCATAAAGACTAAATTAAATTACAGGCAAACTGGTAATCCTTTCACTTATCAGAGTTATCAGTAAAGAACACACTTCTATCCTATTGCAAACCAACTGCAGCTCTAAATCCACATGCACTGAGGCACTGCAGAAATCCCATCCCATCCTGTATGCCATTTAGGCAATACAATACTAGATAGAGACCTCAGACACAGTCTCATACATGACTCACCAAAGAGACACAACCACAGCCAATATCACCCCCCCCCCCCCAAACAAGAGGCACCTGAGGCACTACCCTCTACTTTTATGGACACTAGAGTATGTGCCTACCCAGAACACCTAGGTGAGCAAGGGTAGAGTGATGGTGAGCATACATAAATATTCTTGGTCTCTTTCCAGTATGGTAGTTACCATCTATTTTCTCCTGATAAGCTCTTATTACCTACACCCAGTGCCACTTACGTGGTAAATGTAACTATCACCCATTTTTGTCTACTTCAGTAGTTTGGCCTGGAATACACTGCTCAGTTGTTGCATATAACTAAAATGGTGTCTATGACATATTTGTTGCCATTGGTTATACATCTGTTGGATATAGTCTTCCAAGTTTCAGAGGACAGCATTTGGAATATTACATATATATATATATATATATATATATATATTTGCACTGGAGTCATGATTTTTATGAAATCTTTGTTTAGCTGATTTACAGCTAATTCAAGTTCAATGTCCCACTATTTGTATTCTTGAAAATGTGTTCTTTCAACATTCCATTCATCCATCCTATGTGTCCAGCTGCTTGCAGGACATATATGTGCAGCACCCAACAAATTCCATTTTTGTTTTCCCCTCCTGCAGTTCTTTATTGGTATGACTTCCTTGACCATCCTAAGCTTCGGTAGGTAGTCCATAGGTTGAACACAATTTATTTCAGCATTTTAGTATGTTTTTCTTCATTTTTACTTGGTGAAACCATTAGCAAACTGTAATGTGTCCATCAATTATCACACAACAGTTCCAGTTTTGATCTAATACCAGTGGTCTGATAAAGTCTTTTGCCATATCTAACATAGACTACTTCAGTGTAATGGCTGACATGATTCAGGGTGTATTTGTGTCTGCTTTGTTCATTGACAAATTTCACATTGAATAATGACATCAGTAACTGAGTGTCTATTTAAAATTATTTAATTTTGCTGTGTCTTTTCATTTGTATCATCTCTGCCTAAGTGTCCACACCGGATAAGTGCCCATCTTGTCATTCAGCTTCCATCTTTGTATTTTAGTGCTCCTTAATGATAATTTTATCCACTTGTCAGTTATGTTTCCTTTCATTTGCGACATAGGGCATATGAGCTTCTATGTGTCCCACATGCATTTTAAGTTATTGGCCTGTGTCCCAGATTTTTTTTTTACCAAGTTTTCATAACCTTCTCATTAGGGAGTACCATGAATCTTACAATTTGCTACTGTCCTACAGAGCACTAGATTGTTATTCATTATTATACTGTCCAACTATTAGTGTAAATGTAAATCTCATCCTCAGATAGTAAATTACTGATGATGGCAACTATTGCACATCAGTCATCAAGGTTACCATCACTGCAGATCCTTCAGCAGGTATCATGGTCTCAGTCTGTCGGCAATAGACAATGGTCATCAATGTCTTGCCATTTCTGCTGATTTTAACAAGCCCTTCAAGGAACCATGTTTTTCTGCATCTGTTGTTGCCAGTTTTTCACACACACACACACACACACACACACACACACACACACACACACACACACACACACACACATACACACACACAGTTGAGGCATTGGCAATGAGTTTCCATTCCATATTTTTCCAAGAAATGTTACCACATTTCTTCTCTGCATTTTATTTTCATTCACAACCCATCCATGATTTTGAAACATTATGAGGGAGCTTATACAATATGGAACATTAAAAACTGGTAAAGAATATCAGTTTATGTCAGTTAGGGCAACCTAAAGGAAAACATGGAATATGTCTTATTATCAGAGAACATGGAAGTATTCCGTGGTGGTGCAGTGGTGGCATTGTTGCCTCACAGCAAGAGGTTCTCCCGTTCGATTCTTGGCTTGGGTTGAGTGTGCCTTCTGTGTGAAGTCTGCATGTCCTCCCTGCGGTCGAGTGGGCATTCGAAAAACATGTGTTGAATGGGTGTGCCTTCGTTGAAGGTTGGGCATCGGGCTGGCAACTCGACACCATAAAAAACAACTGCCAATCATTAGTGGACCGGAGTTCTGCTGTGGCTACCCCTAACCGGGAAAAGCCAAAAGACAAACAACAACATCAGAGAACATGGAAGAAATACAAGAATTAAAAACTGGCAAACTGTGCAGATTATATGGCAATATGAACTATAGCTGAAGATAATGAAACAATTAAGGAATGAAAAGAAATAGAAAGGTTGAATGAGTAGATAAATAAAAACAGAGTGTTAAATATAGAAACAAAAATATTATGAACAGCCAGAGAAGGACAACTTTTATAGGTAATGGACAAATTGGTGATTGAAATAAAAAATGGATTGTGTACTCAGAAGTGGAGAAAGAAGACAGAAGGGCAGGAAAACAAGAATATGAAAGATTGTATAATTGTGAGGAGTTGTTAGAAGAAGGGAGTATTTAAAAGTACAATGATAGCTGTGTTAAACAATAAGAAAAGGACTGGAAATTAGATATATATGCAAATGGCTTTGGAAGGGATGAAGGAAAACATTGCTGTCTTTTAGCATTAAAATGTGGAATGTGAAAAAGGTAAGTTAATACTGGTAGATGATAAAAAAGCAATAAAATAGTAAGATATAAGCAGGAGGAAGTAATGGAGGTTGAGGCAAGAAATATATAGAAAATGTATAAGGAAGTAAAGAGTATGACAGAAGAAAAATGTAATAAAAATATAAACGATAAGGTAGGCAAATTAGTAAGGCAAATGTCTAGGGAGGAAATGGAGAACATGTTAAGATGCAAAAGAAAAAAAAATCAACCCCAGGACCAAATGGATTAAGACAACTTTTTTTTTTTTTTTTTTTTTTTTTGTTAACAAATGACAAATGAGCATAACAGTATTTTGTAACTACAAATAATAAATGGCTGAAGAGGGCATAAGACGAGGCATAGGGTAAAAAATAGATTTAGAAAAAAATTGATAGAAAAGTTATAAAAAAAGTGCAGGCCAATTATATTGGAAATTAAGGTTCATAAGACATTTATTAAAATATTGCACAAAAGATTTCAGCAAGTGATGAGGGATATGTGAGATGAAAGGGGTGTATGTTGTGTAGAGTGAAAGATTAGGTTTTGCTTAAATGTAGTTTGGTAGACATAAATATATTATTCTCTTTGCATAGGCCTAGAAATGCAGCCATATTAAAGCAGATATATATCTTAATTTTACATTTTACATGCAAATTCAATACAAAGGAACATTTCAGTAATTTTTAGTCAAGAATACTGATAAGAATAAAATGTTCCACAGAATGTGCAGTACATAAAGTACAAAAGTCTATCTATATTAGATAGTCAAAATGACATTACAGCGAATGCCATTTCTCTGACACATATAGACCGAAATCCCAAAAGAGCGAAAGCTCAGGTCAGCGATTTACCATGGAAAAAAATTGCTTGGCCTGAGCTGTCCAAATAGAAACGCTGTACCACAACGATATAACTCCCAAGTGCTGGATGTGGAAAGAAGACAGCTCGCCCGAGTGGAAAAAGTAATTTATTCACTTAAAAAACAAAGTGCACAATGGCATATACAATCGTTAAGCGCTTTCAACTGAAAATAAATCAGTCTTCCTCAGAACACCGACATCCATTAAAATCACCATTATATACTCTGTCAGTTACTTGGATTTTAAAAATTGCGCCAAAACTCTTAAAACGGCAATGCTAATGATGCATTAAAAACTGTTGCTACTCAAATATTCATTGCAATAACCTATCATTTGAACTAATAAACACTGAATAATGCAATGAATGTTTACAAATTACTTCATACAATATTGCTAATAAATATACTACACTTGTAATAAAAAAACTATAATAAAGTGATATATTACTGTCGCTGTTCATTCAAAAAATTGAAATTAAAATCATCAAAAATCAAAAAATTGGCCTGAGCTGTGATATTGTCCTTTACCCCACTGTAGTGCGATCTCAGAGTTGGTATACTGGGGGGTATGGGGTTGAAGCCCCCCAGTTTGCAATGTTTTAAGTGGTTTGTTGTGTTGTGTTGGTCTACCAATTTTTTTCCATGGGGAAAAAATCGGTGACTTGGGATTTCGCTGTTTTGGGATTTCGGTTTATATTTGTCGATGAAATGGCATTCGTTGTAATGCCATTTTGCTGATCTAATATAGACCCTTGGGAACCAATGTTAAAAAGACCATATAGAACTTGTAGGAAAGTTACAAAGTTTTAATATTATTAGGAGATTCAGAAGTTACTTGATTTGAACTGTTACTCAGAAAGTCATTGCAGTGCAGTCCTCAAAAGTTTGGTGCAGACACTCGAATTTGAGTGCAGAAGTCGGGTGAAATATCCAGCATTCCAGAATGTCACCTATATTATTCAGGACGAAGGGAATACTTTATAATTTATTTATTTATTTTATTGCATTTGTAAGGCTGGAAAGTCCATAGGCCCTAAAAGAGCCCATTTTCAGTGAAGGCCCAGGGAGAAAAGCTCCAACAAGAACATAGATAAAGAACAATATAAACATTAATTGGTACAGAAGTAGAAACAGTGTTACACATAATAATTGCAGTAATATATACAGAATATATACATAAAAGCAGGAATCTAGTTGGTTTGATTACAGTAATATATACAGCAAATATATATTAAAACAGGAATTTAGTTGGTTGCCAGATGAATTCAATCAGAGAGGTATAAACAGAGATATATTAATCAGTATTATTGTACCAGTATCAACAAGTGATGAAGAAAATAAATATGGAGAAAGTATCATCAGTCACTAGTAGCAAAAGGCATAGGCATTAGTTATATTATAAGGAGAGGGAAAAAGATAGGTTATACAGGTACATACCCAGGAAGAGTTGAGATGATTTTTCAGTATTTGTTTGAAGGTGGTAGTGCTGCCTATGTTTCTTATAGAAGGTGGAAGTGAGTTCCATAATTTGGCAACCATGAAGGAGTAGAGGATTTGACCAGCAGGTAAGGTGGGCTTTTCTACTTTTAGAAATAGAAAATTTTCAGATCTTAGTTTGCTGCTGGGTTGGTATTTGGCAAGTAGAGTTGAGAGAGCAGGACAGTCTGTGGGTCTGTAGATTATTTTGTGCATTGTAGTTAGTTGGGTGAATGAGAGATGGTAGGGGAGTTCCGGCCACCCTAATTGTTTCAGTGAGTTACAGTGGTGGGATGAGAATTTGGTCTTGGTGGCAAATTTGGCTATTCTGTTATAACACATAGCAAGTTTGGACTTTGTAGAATTTTGGATATTAGTGAGGAGAGGGGCACAATAAAGGAGAGAGGGTAATAAAAAGGTAGTTGCAAGGGTTTGTCTTGTGGAGAGGCTAAGAAAGTGTTGGTGCCTGTAGAGCATACCAAGCTTTTGGTGTGTTTTTTCAATGTTATTGTTTATGTGTAGGTCAAAGTTAAGGTTTTCATCTATAATAATGCCTATTAATTTAGTGTGTGAGACAACTTCTATAGTGGCATTGTCTTGTGCTTGTAGAGTGAAGTTTTTTTTTTTATCTAAGGGAGTGGCTTTCTTAGGGGTAAAAATTACTAGTTTAGTTTTTTTTTTTGGATTTAGGGCAAGATGATTGTTAGTCACCCAAGATTCAGTAGAGATGAGGGCATTCTGGGTGATTTGCTGGAGTTCAGAGCTGGAATTTCCAGTGCATATTATTATAGACTCATCAGCATACTGGATTACTGAACATTGTGGGATAGTGGAGTGAAAGTTGTTAATAAAGATGCTAAATAAGAGAGGACCAATTATGGAGCCTTGTGGTACCCCTGTGGAAGTACTGAGGAAGGGAGAGTAAAATTGTTGCCATTTGATGGATTGCTGCCTATTAGAATGATAGCTATTAAACCATTGTAGGGTAGGAGGAGAAATGTAGTTGGTGGATAGTTTAGATAGAAGGATAGTGTAGGAAATGGTTTCAAAAGCTTTGGAGAAGTCAAGAAAAAGTGAAGCGATTATTTTACCAGAATCTCGTGCCTGGTTAACTGTATCAAGGAAGGATAGGAGGTCAGTAGTGTTGCTGTCTCCTGGTCTGAAACCATGCTGAGTGGGTGATAAAATACGATTTTCAAGCAGGTGGTTGAGGAGTTGGGCATGGATGGATTTTTCCAGTATTTTAGAGAGGGGTAAGAGAATTGATATGAGTTGAAAGTTTTGAGTGCAGAAGCTATGGACATAATAATTCAGTCCATTTCAGTTTATCAGCATTGTTACTGGAGACGGTATAGTTTGACAATCTGACGACAGAATTTACAGAGAGTATAATAATTGCAGAAGATACTGACATTATAATTCAGTATATTTCAGTTTATCAGTACTGTTATTGGAAACCGTAAGATTTTATCCAGATATTATTGGCAACTACCTCCTCTGTACATAATAAAACATTCTACTGAACTACAGTGTATGCAGACTTTTATTCTGAAAGGTATAAGAAGAATTGACACATAAAGGAGAGATTGGCACCTGCTCATCACAGTTCTGGTTAATTAAAAGATGAAGATGCTCATTCTAGCCTCATTCCAGTTTCTTTCACTTATTTCCAGTTCATTCCAGTATTCTATAGTCCTATCAATTCTTACACACATTAAACAAGTGAAGGATATTTTGATAATGGCAATAAAGAAGTGATAGAATTGTTAGAGAAGATGGAGAAGGAAAGTTAGTGCCATGTGATGCCTCAAAAGCTTTTCATAATGTTCATGCTTGGGTTGTATTTAGCATGTATGGGATAGTTGAAGCAAAGCTTAATGTATCAAGTGCAATTCATAAAAAAATTTTGTATTAAACTGTTGGTGAATGTGTGGTTGGGACAGAGAATAATACTGAAGAAGGGGGTTAAATAGCAATGACCTTTGAAGCAAAGTAGTTTTGTTTTGGCAACATGTGCTGTAATATGGATTCATGTATATCAAATCAAGAAAAAGTAGACAATGCAATTAGGTAAATTTGCCAGTGTTTATGTCATATGCAAATGATCTGGCAGCATACCTCTCAACTGTACAGATTTTCACAGAATACCCAGATTTTTGCCTCATATTTCCAGTCTGTTTTTCATTAAATTGTGGTTTTCTGATAAATTAGCAGCAAATCATTAAAGACTGACATTAGAAAATAATGACACACATTTGAGTTTCAGACTTCATACCCTTTAGAAAATTCATGCTAATGCAAAACCTTTTATTCTGTCAACTTATTGTCTTTACTTTTGGGCCTTTGTCCCACTGTTATTTATGGCTTTGCCCAGATTTTTTGATCTAAGAAGTTGAGGGGTATGTTTGGCAGTGTTTGCAAAGAGTAAAGTATGGATAACACAAAACAAAGAAAATAATGGTATAATACTCAGCAAACACGATAAGCAGAGGTCCAAACCCACAGATGGTAGCAAATATTTTAATAAACAACCAGGATAAGTGCTTTCGTCTTGTATGCAAGACTTCATCAGATCAATCTGATGAAGTCTTGCATATAAGACGAAAGTGCTTATCCTGGCTGTTTATTAAAATATTTGATACCATCTGTGGGTTTGGACCTCTGCTTATCGTGTTTGTAAAGTACGGATAAGACAGAGAAAAGTATAAAAGTAGTTATAAAGGATAGGACTGCAATTAAATAAGGAAAAAAAGTAAAGGTTTTTGATTGTTAGGGAATGAGAAGAGTGTGTTAGGAATAAGGAATGGTAAAACATAAAGTTGTGTCAGTGGAAAGAGGTTTTTAAAAGAACTAAGAAGCATTACATCATGGGGAAGATGTCACAGATTTGATACACTTGATGTATAGGGTTACTACTTATTCATGTACGTATACATAGGTGTATGTAAAAAAAAATGATCAACCACAAGGAGTCAAACATGAAGCAATCAAAAAAAAAAAAAAGCAAGGAAGACAAGCCTGCCCACTACCAAGCAGCCAGGCAGCTCTGTTGTTAAATGGGTGCATATTTATTTCAACTATTAAAGGTGTATTCTTTAAACAATGCTAGACATTGTTGTTTTTTTTTTCCTTTCTTTCAATTTTTTTACCTGGGAATGCTTGGCTGTTACCTGATTGTGCATTTTGGTGAGTGTGTGTGTGCATTTAAGTGTGTGTGTATATGAGTATATGTATGTATGTATGTATATATATATATATATATAGAGAGAGAGAGAGAGAGATAGAGAGACTAAGGGAGATAAACAAATATCTATAGCTTTAGATTAGATATATTTAATATATCTTTCTATCTATGTATTTATACATTGAGGTAGTGTATATGTTCTCAAGGAAAATGGGGAAATTATTAGGGATAGTATTTAGTCTGGTTTGGTAATAAAGGTTAAACCCTGGAAAAGAGGAGTAGTGCACAATAGTAAAGAGTCAATTTCTAAAGGTTTTCACAAAGCAAACACTATCTGTACAATTTGTGTACACTTTCTGAATTCAAGAATAGCCCTACTATAATTGTGTTATTTATTCACTCAGAAGGGTTACACAATATGTATACATAGTGTACACTATGTGGTAACCTTAATGAATCTGGCCTTAGTCTATTAAATTTATTTATCCAGTGGTATACTTGAAAGCAAAACAATTGTTTTGGATCTGAAAAAAAAAGAAGTACATATGAAAGTAATTAGCAGGACATCATTTAAACAATATGAGGATAAATGTTCATAGGTTCATAAGTTCATAGAAGGTTACTAGGATAACGGCAATAGAACCCCTACAAGCCTAGCCATATTTATCCCAAGTTGCCCCAATTGTCATGGTTAGGTGAGTGAAGTTCATAGAAGTAAGGGTCCATGGTAGTTAATACCAACCTCTTCTGTTTGTACCTTGTATTTGTGAGGTAAACACCTAAACCATGTTTGATGACAGGAAGTACTAAGAAAAAAAAAGAGAGAGAGAGAGCGAGAAAGTCAATGTGGTAAGGTTAAAGAATATGCATGAAAAATTAAAATATGGAAATAAAGTTATGGGATGTTACTGTGAAAAGGAATGGAATGGCATACAAAGATAATGGAAGAAAATATTTTGGATATATGTGGGAATTGCTAGAATTAAAATATAAAAGCCAGAGAAGATTGGAAGCATTTCTGAATATGGTGATGTTTTACAGGAATTGCTATTAGATAAGTTACCTCTGAAAGCAAATATGACATGCATGCTAGAGCGAGAAAGATTATATAATATATGCAAAGTGGAGAAAATTACACTACACGTGTTTAGAATGCAAGAGAACTAAAAGTTTTATTTGGAAATTTCTTAGGGAAAGATTTTGATACAAATGTTTTTAATAGAAATCAATAGGAATTTGATCTTATGTGGAAGGTATATAAAGGGAAAAAAGAAGGAGAAGGATAAATTGGACAAAATGCTGTTATCATCTATGTGGTTTCTGTGGAATATATGATTTGAAAAATGACAGAGTAACTAATCTATGACAGTTGAAGATTTGATTAATGTAAAAAGATGGTTACAATAGAAGGGGTCGGTAAAGAGAGTGAGCATTTTAAAGGAAATGAAATGGTCAATAATTAGTTTAAATTAAAGTGTATATAAACTATTTAAGTGTACTTCCGTGAGAATGAGTGTAACAATAAAACACTCCAACACTTTGAGAGGGGAAAAAAGTATTGCTGTGGCATAACATGGTGGAGAAATGACTCAGAGGATTCTACAAAGTGAGTAACTGATAACTTGGAAAAAAAAACATTGAACTGCAATGTTGAATATGAAAATGAGATGGAAGGTAAAGTTCTTATATTGCACAGTATTAGGTTATAAAATGTACTGATCCTGCAGGAAAATGAGGAAGAACCTTTGAAAGATTTAACAGTTTAAGGAATGATTTTAGTAATCAATGGTTTCCTCTAGGGGGGTGGCACATTGCAGAGAATTGATTTGGTTATGCCAACAAAAAAGTAACAGGGTAATAAAGAAGACACAGCAACCTGAAGGATTATGCAAGTCGATAGCTACTCAGAAAACATGCTGACAGGATATGGCATGTAAGATTCATATCTGAGAGGGAGTTAGTGGGTGCAAATGCTAAATATGATTTTTTTTCTCTCATTTTTTATACCTTGCCTCTTACTTGCTGACCTCAGCTCCCCTCTGAGACTACAGAGGTGCCATCATTCAGACAACCATGAAATCTGATTTGAACTCAGCCTCAGTGTTACCCACATAATGTTTTCTTCATAGAATTACTGAGGATATTCTTGTTTCAACAACTTAATGATCTGGCTTTACCTATCCCAGACTGTTGCGACCTACCTTTATGGGTGGAACTTAACTGTCCCCAGGCAAAAGAGCTATTCATCTCCCATTTTGCAGTGACATTTCTGCAAAATTCCTGACCCCTCCCACCCTGCTGTTGTTTCCCACCATGATGTGCAGTACTTGCATCTGAAATATGTGAACTGCTGTTAACACTCAGCTCCAAATACAGTGAATATTCTTTTTCACAGACATGTATATATTTGGCCTAAACACTATTGTTGCGTCACAGCAAGAGGTTCTCCCATTCGATTCTCGGCTGGAGCATCTTCTGTATGGAGTCTGCATGTCCTCCCCATGGTCGAGTGGCATTCGAAAGACATGCGTAGAATGGGCGTGCCTTTGTTGAAGGTTGGGTGTCAAGCTGGCACCTCGGCACCCGTAAAAAAATCTTCTGCCAATCATTAGCAGACCGGAGTTTCGCTGTGGCGACCCCTAACTGGGAAAAGCTGAAAGAAGAACAACAGCTATGTATAAGTCTGACCTAAATGCTATCTTAGAAGCTCAATAAAATAGTTAGCATCCACTGTATATTTATTATATGAGCGATCATGACTCCAAATTAGGTGTGAAATATTTATTTATTTATTTTATTTATTTTACATTTGTTAACCGGGAGAGTCCATTTGGATATTTGTCCATTTTTAGTAGAGGCCAGGGGAGAAAAGCTCCAGAGCATTTAAATTGCTAACATATAAGATAGCGAGTTTAACAAAAGGTACATTTGCCAACATTCGCAGGATACATTTTTTTTATACACCTTATAGAAGTTTAGAACAGCAAGTATAGCAAAAAGGCAGAATTGATAACTTACACATGACATTTTTACACCTGAGAGAATTTCTACGTACAATTGATTTACTTTTCCGTGGTGAGAGTTTACATTTAACCCTGTAGACAATAATAATAAAAAAAAAAACAGTAGATACGCTTTTACTCTAGTTGCTAAAAACAGAGAAAATGAGTTAATATCCAGGGCTTGTACAGGTACATAATCTATGATTCAGGAAGTATGTTTTATGTAGTTTTTTAAATTGGGTTGAGGAGTTATTACTTATTATGTGGGCTGGAAGGGAGTGTCAGACATTAGAGATGCTATGGCTATAAACGGATCTACCTGCCTCGTTGATGAAGTTTGTTACCTTAAGAAGGTGTTGGGTAATTGATCTCATGGATCTGGTAGTGGTGTAGGGTTGAAGTAGTTGTTGCAGGGCAGGGGTGTTGCCTGGATGATGTAGTACTTTGTGAGGGAGTGATAGCTGATTAACTTGAATGGTCAGTGGGGCTTCTAACCAGTTGAGTTTATTATCATAAAACTTTCTGTAATTTATTGTAATTGAGTGCAGATCCATAAGATATGCAATTGATAGCAATTTGTACCAGGAATGAAATAAATAAACAGAACTGTAAAGAAATCAGTCTTAAACATATAAACAATTTGGAATGCATTGATTGTCACTGCATAAAACCAGTTGTTTTGTCTGTGCACCATAAAGTACTGTACTAAAGACTTAAATAAACCTGTAGATGTGATTTAATAATTTGTCATGCAGTCACAATTGGAGTATAATCATGCTTTTTGTGCACTTCAACATAAATGTCAACATGACATTAAACCTGCAACTAAAGGATGAAATATTGTCATATTAATTAGGCAGGATTATGAAAACAAACATTTTGATAGATTAATAACATGGAATTGCACACTAAAAAAATACAGAATATCTAGAGTATCAGAGTGATAACAATAAATGTAATAATGTTAGACTTTTAAAGACTGGATTAATCATAAAAATGTGAAGAACCTCTTGAATGCAGACCAGACTCTTAGACATCACATCATGCAAGGCAAAAAACAAATCATAAAAAGATCTTGTGTATAACAATAAATAGTTATATCCAGATGAAGAGAGCCCAATTTCTGTTTTTTTTTTTTTTTTTTTTTTTTTTTTTTCACTCTCCTTATTATAATTCCATAGTGTTTGGTCTTTGGGTGGATGGAAGCATTTTTGACATCAGGATTAGAAAAACCACTGGTGGTATTTATATAGACTAATATACATATCTAATTGTAAAAATGTGTATACTCAGTTCACTTATTTCTCCGGTGAAATAACTTTGCATTATTAATCACATATTTTATGGAAGATATGCAGTAGGCATGAAAATTATTTAAGAAGTTACTATGCAAGTAGAAAGTAATTATAAGCAGCAGCAATTTAACTCATTTTACACACACACACACACACACACACACACACACACACATACACACACACACACACACACACACACACACACACACACATGCACAAAGAAAAGCTTGTAAACTTAGACTTTGCAGTTAAACAAGGCACCTTATTGTGACCCAACATAAGAAATCTGCATCACATTATCATGTAATATAAAATGCTCTGTTCTGCTCATTGGTAACAACATAATATAACTTGCTGTCTTCAACATTATGTAAACAGTTTACATCTTCTAAATAATTGGAACAGGTTTTTAACAATGACAAGAAAAAAAAAAATAAGAAAGACAAGTAAAAAATCTTTCAAGTTGTTTAAACAGTAATCAAAAGAAAAGTCTCACTTTTCCATGTGTTTTTTTAACCATCAGACTAAATTAGCAATCTTATTTTGCAGTTTCTCTCCCACTGGCAATACAAAATCACAACCTTCATTTGTTGTAACTGTTTTAGGTTCCACAGCACAGTCTTACAAGCAATAACAATGTTCTTCAGGTCAAACTCTGATTGTAAGAAGGAAATGCAGACGGTCCACACTGTTTGTCTTCACACATTTCATTCTACAACAAAGTCCTTACACACAAATTAAGTCTATACCTCAGCCCTGCTTAGCCTAACTACAGTGTTGCTTAAACAGAACCTGCCCCTTTTTGTGGAACTACAGGTTAAGCACATTTAAATAGCTCAGGGCTTGCATATCTGCCCTCGCACAGTGACACTTATACTTATGATATTCTCATACCCAGCTCAAAGCCATGGAGTTGAGCACCAAAGAAAGATAAGGCAGAAAAGTCTGACAAGCTGTCAACATTGCTATATCTCTTCCCTGGTCTATATAGTACAGGAAAATGTGGCTCAGTTGTTACTGTGTCACTTGAGAATTTATCATCTTATTTTAGTGGATCCATTTTGAGGTAGAGAGATCAGTGTGATAAGGCTGAAATGCTTACTCAGGCGGTATTATTCAAGTGTGGAAATTGACAGTTTGAGAACTGGGCATTTTTTTTCTATGGTCTCTTCTGCTTTCTGCTCACATTAAGATTTGGGATATTTTTCTCCTTGTACCTCTTTCGATAACATTTTCCTTATTCTCACATCAAAGTTGTTAGACTGTACAAGCAAATTATTTACTAACACCATGACTGATTAGGACAGGACATGTACATAGAACAATTTTTAATATTAAAAGTGCTTTCTCTGCCATTTCTGGCAAGTAAACATCATGGAGGATCTTGATTTAATTAAATTGGTGAGGACACATGCAAAGATTTTGAAGTGAGTTGTGAACATCCTATAATAGCTAACTACATCCTGAAAAGCCCTCACTTGCTTGTTTGCATGTGGTCTGGAGGAATTCTGTACACCCTTTAGCTTTCTCACCTGATGATAAGTTCACACCCAAGGGTACACCCCCAATACCTAACTTTCCTGCTTGGACCTAGTTATCCTCTAGCATTTCACTTTCCCTTTCTCTTTCTGCTTATATCTGTATGGCTCACCAACTGTTTTAGAGCCAGTTCTCACATTAACTTTACTTCTCAGCCTTTCCTATATTTTTGCATACACTGCATGATTGCTTACTGTAGACCTGCCAGCTGATTTGTGCCTTACGGTGTAGTCCCTTTCTCATTCTTGCAGATGAAAATAGTGGTAATGGCAGAAGCAGTCAAAGGCCATGTTATATTCATACAATTGATTTGTTTGTAGCTTAACTACAAAAGCCATCTCTTCAGTAATAGAAACACAGCACCCACTATGAAGCTGGCATTTTGATGTGTCTGCATGTTTCACTATCTATCCATGTCTGGTACTGGTCCAATTGATACTGATGAGCTTCAGGATGAGTGTGTGTGTATGTCTCTCTCCCTATCATTATAATCAAGCCTTTGAAAGAGCAGATGTCATAGCCATGTGGGGCAGCTTGCAGCAGCAAAGCAGACTCACTTTGAATGCTTAAAATTGGAGTGCTCCACCAAATTTAGAGAGATTAGGAGGTATGTTGTGCTTCCTTGTCTAAGGAAAGCTTAATCAATAGAAACAACATTTTCTATGTAATGAGACAATCACACAGGAAAGACTAATAAGCAAACTGTGCATATGCTTTGGATGAAAAGAAAAACACTATCCCCCGGATTCAGTAAACTTATGTGCAGGAATAGCTTATTCCTGCATGGAATGGACCGTTCCCGTGCAGCACAGTAGCGCACCATGCATATTCAAGGAGTGCTGCTGTGCTGTAATACGGACATGGTTCTGTGTACGAGTGCAGGGGTTGTGTCTGAGAGTAGTGCTATCACAATGCACACACCTCCTGCACACCAGAATTGCAGCATGGCAATTTAAATAGAGCAAGATCGCTCATTACATCTCTCAACCCGTCACAGTAAGAAATCTGGACCAAGCCATAAGGGACAATTGCCACTATAAACCTAGAAAGTTGATGGAATAACAGGTTTAGCATTAGCATGAATTTTCTGAAGGGTATGAAGTATATAACACACACCTCTCAACCTGTCAGAGTAAGAAATCTGGACAAAGCCATAAAGGAAAACTCTGAAACGTTGCCATTACATACTTATAGAAAGTTGATAGAATAACAGGTTTAGCATTAGCATGGATATTCTGAAGGGTACAAAGTAAAAAAAAAACGCAACAAATACATTTTTTTTTTCACATCTGCAATAAAGTTTAAGTGTAGCTGCATGGGTGTGCCCATTGCTTAGCTATACTTAGCCCAGATGAAACAGCAAGATAAGTAAAATAGTAATAGACATCCAACATAAGCCGTAGTGCAATAGTGTAGTGGTTAGAGCATATGCTTTGCATGTAGTCATTCACATTTCGAGTCTTACCATAGCCATTTCCATTTTATATGTGAAATCATTACAATTTTAATTTATTTGAATATTTATGTAGGACGTAACTTATATTTCTCAACCAGAGTGCCCCATACAGTATAGTCACACAAGAATAAATGTAATGAAAGCACATTGTGGGATGTCAGGGAAGGTAAACAAATGTATAATATGCAATGAATGATGAATCAATCCCATACAGCTGATAGTCCAATAAAATAAAACATAAGCAATGCTATGCATTGCACAGCTATGCTGACTGGGTGTAAGCATTGCTTAAATATGAATGTTAAGCAATGAGTAGCCCAGCTAAGTGGAGTTCCCCATTGGTAAGCAGTACTGAACCTGCCCCTTTAAGCACTGCCAACCTTAGCTAAGCAGGTTTGCCCATAGCTTAGCTTAGCTCAGCATGTTCAAAACTGCCCAATCACAGCAAAAGGCAGGAAATTGGCCTTATTTAAACCATGCAGGTGGGAATACAGCTCATAACTGGTTGTAGCTCCCCACTGTAGACAGTATGGCAGGTGTTGGAGAGGGCATGTGCTTTTGGGCACAGCACTGAGGCATACAGGAGTCCAACATCATGGCAGGACTCTTTGTAAAATATTACGATGTGAGACTGCTGCAGGACCAGTACCAGGGCTCCCAATACAAAGTGGAAGCCTGGGAAAGTCTCACCTGTGATCTCACCAGTGCCACTGGTATTCCTCTGACTGATGAGCAGGTCTGGCACCACTATGCCAACTTGAAGTGGAGGAAGAGGGAGCTCTTGGAACAGTGGGTCCAAGAAGCAAGACAGAGGGTTGATGTCTCAGCAGTGTGTAAGTATTCATAGCAATAACTGTTTACCAAAGTCCAGCCTGTGTATGTGATGGATAGGTATGCATAAATGTTTCTCTATTTTCATTACAGCTCCAGCTGAGTGGGTTGCGAACCAGGAACCCCATACCAGCAGGTTGCAAAGGCTGCGTTGCGAGGCTGGTGAGTAACAATCTAGCTTGTACTAGTCATACCAAATAAAGGAGTAGAATGTCACCTGGCATTATTAAAACTGGGTATGGTTTAAACTGAATAAAGCAGACAATATTACAGTACTAGTCTCATATAGGTCATATATTAATAAAATGTAATTGCTTATGAATAAAAATCTAAACCCTGGACTGGTTCTCTTTACTCTGGTATGGTATAATTTGAAATGTGTACAAGTTATGCATAGCAACTATAGCTCTGAAAGCATTAAACAGTCAAGTCTCATCTGACAAAGTTAGTGCCTCTATAACACATGAGATTAACTGATATTACAAATGTCATGCACCAAGATCTGATATGTGAATAGTAATGTTGTGTTAACCACTGTTTTCCACACTGTGCTATGTGAACAAGTATGCAATGTTGTAAATACAAGGTCAGATTGTACAACAAAGAGAGAATGAGAAAGAAATCATTAAAAAAGACAGCAGTTTCCAAATAGCTCCCTGAGATGAAACACACACTTGTCATATTTTTAGCAGACACAGCCACGGTTTGAATCCTGGGAGTGGTAATAAGCTGTATGCATAATTTCAACTAGGCTTTTTGTGAAAATGTGTAGAAACAGTCAGGTAGTATTAACAAACATTCCCTCCACAGGTCTCCCAGGTAAGATAAGGTATAAAGTAGCTATAAGAAGGCTGTAGTTATTATGTGTCCAACACCCTTGGTCCAACCTGAAGGCTGCAAATGACAGCAAGATAAGTACATACACCAAGTGGTCTCCCCCCAAAAATATTTAAAAGTGTCATGCTATCATAGCTACAGGGTCCTGCTAACAACAACCAGGGTGTCTGATAGAAATCAAGGCAGAGTGTGTCAGTAGCATATATACACACACACACACACACACACACACACACACACACACACACACACACACACACACACACACACCCACACACCCACACACCCACACACACACACACACACACACACACACAGTATGAGTGCAGATATCTTACCCTGACTATGGGAATATGGGTAGAAACAGTAATGTAGTATTAAAAAACATTCCCTCCACAGGTCTACCAGGTAAGAGAAAGTTCAAGGTAGCTATAAGAAGGCTGTAATTATTCTGTGTACAAACATACCACTGGCCAACCCAAAGCTATAGTTGTAATAATATCTGTAGAGTAATGAGTAGAGCAATGATCATTAAAGGTGTGACCACTGCAAGAATCTACATTTGTTAACTGACAGCTCTCTCTCTCCCCCACCTTATCTTCACCAATAATCTAAACACGTAAATAAATGGGTATGTTTTCTACCAAAACTACTATTGGGGCATGTGTCCTGTTGTTCTAAAAATGTTGAAATGTATTCCAATTAATGTGCCCTGTTCAAATACCATCACTGGTGGCCTGTTGCTATCATTGTAAACTGCATGCTGGTGTAATGCCCACTGAGGTTCCATGTATGCATGTGTTCTGTTTGATATGTAAATGTTCCAAATGTGTTATATTGGGTTAATAGGAATACTCATGCATGCTGTTATATCTAATACTGGAATGTGTTAACCATTACTAACCAGCATATGTTCTAAAACTGCAACACCATAGCACGTCAGGGAAGGTCGATCCCAGCAGATCTGCCTCTCCCGCCTCATCTGGTTGTGGCACCAGGCACCAGCACATCTGGGACCTACCCCAGGACCTCCTCATCTGCTGGTCCTGTACCACCTTTGGGTGGTACCACCTCAGGGGATGGGGCTTGTCCCCCTCTAGCATGGGCGTGGACAGGATCCTGTCACCTGAAGCCAGGTCTGGGGGTCTGGTGCATAGCGAGCTCCGCAAGGAATTTGGAGAATTGCTAAGCCAGCTTGAAGGCCATGTGGCACATTTAGAGGGCCAGCCTGCCCCTTATGCTTAGCCCCAGCAAAGCCACCTTTGGGGCCATGAAGGTCCAGTGGTGACTTCCCATGGGTGGGGACCTCAGTCCCACTGTATCCATTCGGGGGCTCATGGGCTCCCAATTACCAAACACCCCTCCTCATCCAAGGTGTTTATCCCCACATGTGTTATATACCACCCCTGTATGCTGTCTTTTCTGTCTTGTCTGTCTTTTGTGTCCACTGGACACATGTAATCTTGTCTAATTGGCTACACAACACATTATTATTGTCCTCACCCCTTTCTCAGGGGTTTGAGTGTCCAAATATACCTCCAAATTCAGTATATATGCACAGCTATTGCTGTAGAAGACATGGACAGCTATGGGCCTTCCCTACACCCATCCTGCACATCCCTAGCTGCTTTCCCTATTGTCTTTCCCTCTGCATGGCCCCTTTTTCACCACTTTCCTACCACCCCTTTTTTCTTTTCTTTTAAAGAAATTAACATGGGGTAAGTGGAAGTAAGCTGTTTTAAACATTAGTAAATGGGATTAAGCCTGTTTGCATGGTATTAAGCAAGGCCTACACAGATTAAGTTCTTTTAAGGCTAACGTCTGTAAGCATATTTTACTGGAAAATAGCAGTGCTTACTGCCGGTCAAACCTTCTTACAGTTGCATAAAAGTGCCTTAATCACTTTATATCCAACAGCCCTTTTTCTGCCCAGCAACAAAATAATCAGTTCTTGCAATTCTTGAACCCAGGACCCTGCCAGTCACAGGAATTTACCACTAAGCCATCTGAGCTGTAGATATGCCCGATGTTTTTTCAAACATATCATGTAGCACAGTCATTCAACAGTAGGGAACCTGTATTGATATATGTATTTGTATATATATATATATATATATATATATATATATATATATATATATATATATATGTGTGTGTGTGTGTGTGTGTGTGTGTGTGTGTATATATATCTAAGCAAGTAATTCACACATGTTTATTATACTCTGATGTCTTGGCCAAAGCCTTCAAGATGTAAACATTACAAGAAATGCATGCCTTAATCACAGGAAGCAATTGACACCTAACTACATAATTGAATACACAGCCTCCAATTACACTTATCATTTAACCAACTATTGGATAAAGTATCACAGTTAATACATTGCGTCTGTACATAACAATTGTCCTTTTATGAATGTTTCATCACACTGAGGAACAGACATTTTCAGAAACAGTACCTTGAGACCCACTAATGTCCCCATGGTCTGATTTATTCAAATGTACAGCTATAGAACTGACATATTTCTTATCAGTAATATGTCTGACATGTTTCAGCAGCCTAGTTTTAAAACATGTGTTCCTGCCCCCCCCAAAATAAAATATGTTACAAGGCCATCTAATAGCATTCTCTATAAACCAACCTCTTGAATGTACAGACTTCAACATGTTTCCCAGCCATTCACATCTGCAGGAATTACAGCACTAAATAATGATAGATCAGTATACCTATTCACCTACTACTGTATGACATCTGAACAAAGCCTGACATAATTGGTGGACAGAAGTCCAAATACATGGCCACACATGAAATATTGCTGTTATACACTGAGAAAGTTGCTGGTGTTACAGGGTTTGTTGTAACATATCTTTTCTGAGGGTTATAAAGTCAGAAAAACAAATGGATGTTACCATCTGCATAATGCAATCACCAGAGTATGCTACTGATTTGCCAAGGACAACAACTATCTGGGGAACAGCCCATAAATAACAGGCTAACCTGTGGCCATTATATGGATGGCCCTACAGCTGCAAGTTATGCAGAGACAGAGCTGTGTCAGACTGAAACCCATGCAGAAGTAGCATGTGCAGACAAAACTTGTTAAACTAGCAGTATTCCAAACATTAAACAGCAATACTCACATTCTGCCCCTAAGTCTTGAACCTTCCCCACTATTTAGTTGGCTTGTCTCCACAAATCTTGTTGCAAGAGGTAGTAACACACAACTCCAGGATGTCTTCCTCACAAGTAAGGTAAAAGGCCAATGCCCACATGGAGTACTCATGTTGCCATGACATTGGCTATTGGAAGAACTACACAGCTGTTCTGCATGCAATTAGCAAGTGGGGAACCCCAATAGGTGCACAGGCCATCACCTGGTCATGAGCATCACCTACAAAAGCAATTTTGCCACCTATTCAAACCAGCTCTATCCCTGTAGTGCACAGAGAGAGAGAGAAAGAGAGAGAGAGAGAGAGAGAAAGCAAGAGAGAGAGAAATAACACATGAAACATAAAGTGGAAAAGAGATGAAAAAAAAAAGGTAAGTGGAACATGTAAGCAAGTAATTGAATCTAGTACTTGGTCTGTAATAATGGGAAATATGATTTGGAGGAATATATGTCCCAACAAGACAGGCTGTACTAATGTCCTGCTAAACAGCTGCTATGGCCATAGCATCTGGCCCTCTCTGCAGTGGGAGATACACAGGCATACCTCTCAACTGTACAGATCTTCACAGAATGTCCACATTTAATCATCATGTATTTTTGTCTGTTCCTCCTGAGATCTGTACTTTTCTAGCAAATAGTTGAGGATTGAAGTCATCAGGTAATGACAAACACTTGAGTTTAAGACTCCAAATCCTTGAAAATATTCACCATAATGCTAAAAGTATCATTCTACTAAAATCCTATCTTTGTAACAGGAATATTAAAGTCTGTCCCTATTTATTCCCCATCATTTTAGGCATTGTCCAGATGTGATGCTCTGAGAAGTTGTGAGGTGGGATCACAGCTCAGGAACCTGACTCACCCTGGGAAAGTACAGCTCATATATGACAACCACAGGGGTTTCTGTCAAACAGTTGTGACTGTGCCACTACTAGGCCAGTTAATGGGATGTTTTCCATATCCCTGTTACCTGTGATTATGAGTATGACACATGTTCACCTTGTAAAGCTAAGAGACCTATAGAGGGCATGTGCATAGTAAAGTACTGTTGCAGACATTTGTTGAACTGCATGTGATATATTGAATTAATAACATTCAACTGTACAGTGTTCTGCTGAACAATAAGCACATTTGTGACTGATATCTCTAGTCACATATACATATACCTGTGTTATGTCAGCCAAACCATTGGCGGGTCTGTAAACAATGACATTGTAACATAATAGCCTACTTATGACTATTGGACATCTTCCTGGTTATCACAGTGATGTCAAACCCTACTGTGCAATCAACGTACTAATGTATGGTGCAGCTATATTAATACAGTATCAGTACTAATGTCCCCTTTGACACCCATTTATGTGTGCCATTGTCCAGACGTACTGCTGTAACAGGTTGAGATGTATGATTGAGCAGCATGACCGTAACTACAGTGCACCATACTAACATACAACAGAAATGTGTACCAGGTATCCCCTGAGCACATGCATGTATGCCTATGTTCAGCTGGAAGGCACAAAATTAAATCACATGGGTTTCAATCATTCAGATACATAGGTTGTGCATGTTGCACATGTGTGTAATATCAGTGTCAGTGCATACAACAGTCAGAAATGTGTACAGCTACTATTTGTTGCAGTGCCCTGACACTCATATGGGTACTAGAGTAGGCATGATATTCAGCTTTTAATCAGAGAAGTGTACACCTGTGTTATGACCCTCTGTTCATGCCTACCACTACCAGCTATATCCACACCTATATACAGTGGATATCACAAGTGTACACACCCCTGTTAGAATGCCAGGTATTTGTGCTGTATGGCAATCAGACCACAGAAGATCATTTCATAATGTTTCTCATCTTTATGTGACCCCCTATCCTGTATAATTCAATTGAAATACAATCAAAGGTGTTTCTAGGAAGGTGACCAACTATTGCCAAGTGAAGATGTGCCATGATGTTAGAGTCCAGACCAAGATGGATGAATGCTGTAACCATCTCAAGAGGTGCATACACAACATATCAGTTTAAGGATGTGCACACTCATTCAACTGACTTATTGTACTGAGTATTATTTCCATATGTTGTCACAAACCTGATTTGCATGTTTTCAATTGAATTGTACAGACTATAGGTCACACTACAGGTGGGAATTGTTATGAAATGAGCTATTGTGGTGTCATGTTCCAATTGCACAAATACCAGGCAGTGTATCAGGGGTGTGTACCATTTATATCCACTGTAGCTATATGGACACAGCAGTACCTGACCTGTATATCCAGCTTTCACCAAAGTAGAATAATTCCCTTTGGTGGACAGCAGCAATACACAAACCACATAATAGGTTGCTACATTGGCTGTACAGGACACATATGTTTCAGGCAACAACATTGAAGCAAGTCCACCTATATCTGAACAAGCATGTAAGTTCACAGGTGACTTCCTGTAAGGCTGACTATGACTATAAATCGGACATATCCACACCACCAAGGACAATTGCAACCATGTCTCCACATATGTTGTAAGTCTCAGATGAAACAAAACAATTTACCCTGTATTGGGAGTAAAGAACACCTCATACACACATGCCATGGATATAGGCCACCTGCATCACACAGTTTAGGTGGAAACATCGACACCCTGTCCCCCCCAGTTGTACAGTGAGATATGCACATCAACCACACTCCTCCCCTCAGCAATGGTGAGCATATACATATTGCCTACTGATGGCAACAACAGCATATCTCCATGGGGCATAATAATATCATTGCCTCCTACATGAACTCAGGCATGTGCTCAGAGCTCCATCACACACCACAGTCAAACACAGACCTGTCACCATCCACATGGAAAATGCCCACTGTCAATCCTCTACACAGAACTGAATGGAGGTTAGAGGATTATGGAATCAAGTGTCCAAAGTGGGGGGAATAAGATAGCTCAGGGACAGGTGTGTAATGCAAGCTGCTATAGCCATGATAGCTTGGAGGGTTTAAGTGTAGTGTGGCTTGTTTGCAAGTATTATCCACTGTTGATGTGCATTTTGTCAACCGTATGAGGTCCTGTGACCTTTTTCCTGTTTATGTCTTCTAGGTAACATGCAGAGTGCTCACCTACCAGCATTTTCTGTTGGGGAAACAGACATCATCACCCAATATATGATTGGACATTATGCCCTGTCACTTGGATGGAGAGCAGAAGATGTGTGGAAGAGGACTGCTCTGTGGAACACTGTGGTCCACAAGGTAAATGATGCCGGCCTGCACAGCAGAACTTATGAGCATGTGCAGCATCGGGCCAGCAACCTCAAATGCCATGCCCATCAATGGGCTGCTGCTGTAGCTAAGGACTGACTAGCCACAGGTGGGGGCCCATCCATCCATTACCCACTGCTACATTACTGGTATACAAGGGATGTAAATTGTGTACACACCCATCTTAAGATGCAAGGTGTTCCTGTTACATACTAATTAGGACCACAATATGACAGTCCCCACCTCTTCCAGCCTTTAATGTGACCCATAACAGGTACAGTTAACTTGTAAAACCAAGCATCTGGGCTCATGTATTGCACCTACAAGGCTGACCACCTGTGAGGGTGGCAGGCATCCTATCAGCATGATGTTTCAGTCAGGTATGATACTTCATATTGCCATGTGTGTCAGTACACTTACTGTGGCCTATTTGGCTATAATATCACATACATGGGCATTGTTAAGGCACACAGACCACTTCCGACCACGTATAGGTTTCAAACATATGGATATTCCAGACACATCTGTGCAGAGGACTGTACAATGGTTTAACCTGCTGCATGTGAAGCAGACGCTGTTACCACACTATATAAAGTAATGGCAGTGGGTGGTGGTCACCAGCCGGGTATGGTATACACATCAGAATGGTATAAGCCACAGAAGATATGATTCTCACACACACACAAAGAGTTGCCATTAGGACTCCTGCCTATCTAGGTATTCCTAAATTAGTTCTACACAGTTATGAGATGCGCCACAGAGTTTATACATTTCCACCTTTTCCAAAGGTACTTCTAAGGTAGATGACATCAACCGGTCTACTAAATTGGAGTGAAGGAAAGTGTAAAGGGTAGTACACAGGTCAAAAATGGTATGAGCCATACGGTACATGATACATGCATACATACATACACACAGACTTGCCAGTATTGGGGTTAGAACTCGTGCCTATCTAGGTATGTCTACTATAGTGTTACGCAGTTACTACGCATGCTACAGAGCTTACTGAGTTTTCATATCATCAAAGCTGCTGATAACTGCACAGCTGTGGTAAAGTATTACAGGTGGCAGACAGTCTGCCTTCTGTTCCACCCGTACATCATATTAGTTCTTTCTGTCTTGCACTTCAACTAGCATTATGGCTTGACACTTCACCAGGTTATTGTATCAAGAAGTGTGGCACAACTGTGAGCCATCAGCAGTACTCGTTCATCACAGATGCAGCCCCAGTACTTATTAGTTATGTCCACTCCTCCTGGCATGTTTGAAGGGCAGTTATCTGTGCTTTCATCCATTAACCTGGTGTACTTCTCCATTCTGTTGCACTGTCGCAACTGCCTCATGTACACAGACAACTGTCTCCTCTAAACTCCAAACACTCAGACCTGTGATG
Organism: Protopterus annectens; assembly: GCF_019279795.1. NCBI lineage: Eukaryota > Metazoa > Chordata > Ceratodontiformes > Protopteridae > Protopterus > Protopterus annectens. The sequence goes on along the minus strand of NC_056735.1, from coordinate 1,509,442,317 downwards.
GTTACCCATATATCACACAATGTGGACATATGCACTCTCCAGCAAAGACTGGACTAGCAGGTCAAGAGGATAAGATCAACACCTGTACCACATTATGTGGAACATGTAGCTCACCATGTCACCCACTTTGACAGCCATGACATACAGTGAAAAGCCACACACCCACCTTCCCAGAGGCACTCAATGGATATTTACCCAAACAGCACAGACCAGCAAGGCAGACGCCCAACTCAATCACTGTGACATGCCACATGCCAAGGGACACGTATTTAACCTACACAGTGTGCCCCCAACCTAAGCTCCTAAGGCTAACCACCTTGCACAATACAGTGATCATGGGTAACTCAATACTGAGGAACATGCATACTACTGACTAAGTTGAATATGAAGCAGGTAACAGCGTAATATCTATCAAATGCCAGCATCTAACACATGACACAGCCAGTCATGTCACTCAACAACAATTATGAGTATTACTCTGTATCCATGTGAGTGTGTACTGCTGTCATCCAGAATGATGTTGTGCTACTATCAACAGATGATTGACTGCAACATTGGCTTACGTGTTATGTGTCATTCTCAGGGAATCCAGAACTTCTCTGCTTGGGATGACACAATTGACAGAACCCAATGACTTGCCATGGATGTCCTACATCTGTCACCACTGGCTAAGTGTCTTGTCACCCCCTATGGTGCCTTATTAGGCAGTGTTCTTAATGTTATTACCACCATACCAGCTACGCATGTATGCAATCTGAGGGTCATGCTGCTCAACAGTGGACATCTAACTGCCAGGATGCAGTCACTCATAACAGTTGTTGGAGTGGAGGACACACGTCTGCTAAAATGGAGTGTGGTTCACAGCAGCAGAAAGCAGACCTGCTGTATCAGGCTATGATGCATTCCACAGCTGTCAGCCCCCAGACATGGACCACACTACACCTCCACAGGTTTTGTTGTCTCCATATTCATTATGGATAGGAACACCTCCAGACTAGTATCGATCATAATTTATTGGAGATACTTCCGGTACAACTACCTTGGGGTAACAGTGCAATCCAGGCAATAGCCTCCTATGGGTTCACATCTATGTCCTTAGATTGTGAATGCACATTCCTTAACACCTTGCCATCTATGATGGTCCAACGCAACACTGACATAGTATGAGTCTTCAACTACCCCTCCATCACCTGGGGAATGTAGCCAAGTGTCAGTACAGTGGCTCAATACTTTTGGGATTCATCTTTCCCATTGCCCGAGACCAGCTCATACTGACCCCTGATGGAGGATGCAACAACCTTGACCTGTGTTGACCACTTAAATATGGGACTGTTGCTCATCCATAGATGTCAATCCCTGCATGGTGAGATTCACACAGGCTGTAATCAACATGGAACTCAACATGTCAGCCACACCACCACAAAGATAATCGCCTGGCAAAACCTCTCCAAAGCTGACTTTGCAGCCATGAAAATAGGGATGGATGTCTTCACTGCATCCATGGCAATGGGAAGTAGCTGCATGACTGTGGAATCATACACATAGTCACTGTAGAAACAGGTACATGAATGCATGGTACTAGCCAGAGCCAACAGAACCCAGACACTGTCCTCCAAACAATGAGAGACAATGTGATGGTCCCCTACCATTACTAAAGTGTACATCAGAAGGAATACACGGTTGCAGGGGAAAGGTGGTCTTCCATGACTGTTGAACTCCCTTATTAGCCTCAAACACAACTTTTGATCCCTCATGGAATCCCTGATAGGCATCTATGGCAGCAGAGATGCAGCAGACACTGATGACAGTCACAACAGCCTTTGATAGTTACATCAACAGCCTCCACAGCATTACATACAATTGTTGCGAGTTACTGCACAAAGCTACTTATCCTGAGACAAAAGATATTGGCCACAGTCTCGGCAACACATTCAGTGCCAGCTTTACCCCTCTCTCCCCCCACAAGTGAAGTGCTGAGTGAATGTGTTCTCACATGCTGCATCCCATTTCCGAACTAGGCATCTGTGTGTCACCAGGATGTGGCCCTGCAGCAAGGCCACAGGGTATGGCAGTGTGGTAACACATCCACCATGTCATAGGCAGGGGACAGTATGTGCAAGGTAATCCCTGGTCTGTAACACAGTGATTGCATATGTCTCACAGATTATAGGGCTGAGGGTTGTATATAGGTATATGTTGATTTACAACATGTGTTGCAGAATGGAGAATGGTACATGTTCTGGTTTGGACACATCTCCAATTGCTAATAACCACAGGGGATATTCATCAACCAAACACACTGGGATTATGATTCACACACACACACACACACACACACACACACACACACACACACACACACACACACACACACACATTTCCAGCACTGAGATCCATAGGTTCATTGCTTCATAGGTGTGTAGTAGGTGAATGGGCCTGAAGGTTCTACAAGGCTAGCCCAAGTTTTGATATGTCTGATGAAAGGGATGTGCAATTTTCTAAGAAATGGTTATTGGCAGCTCATCATTGTACTTTAGAATGGATTTCCATTCTATTAGAAAGAGATCGTGTGAAACAAAACAAGCTTAACAAAGACATTAAAGCTGCCTATAATGACTTATCTAAAAGACTTACATCTATGCAGTTTGTCAAGTTTTTAGCAGATGTAAATATTGGTCTAGATAAATATGAAAAAGAACATTGATTGGAAATGCACAAAACTGAAAAGAGATCTAAAAGACTATCAAAGCAATCGTGCCTTTTTATGGCAAAAACCAACACATTTTCATCGTAATAAAGGCTCTCGTCCCTTTAAGAAATCACCATCTCATTCTAGGAGCGTATCTTTTGCTTCAGATGTTTCGGGTGTTTCCTCTAATGGTGGAGGTGAAGGAGAGCATTTTCCAGCATTACCAGCAGCTCAAAATCCATTTAGATTAACCTCAGATTTTCGGAGAAGGAACCAGCAGTTTCACCTGGCAAAACCTTGCCTTTCACCTGGCACAGAGAGCAAAGTGAGCGGAAGAGGAAGATTTCAGTCTGGGAACTTTAACAATTGAGAAGGACACAGTTTCAATGATAACAAGAGAAGCAAATGGTATTAGTGTGACTGTAAATAATGTTGTGCAAGATATTCTTGACAGTTCTGTGTCTTTTGTTTACAAAGATGTGGGTGAAACAAGAGGTGCAATAAACTGGTGTTTAAGTGGATTCTTCGTCTGTAGTCTTCAGCTTATCTTTTCGTTTTGGTTCGTGCAGTAGCCCAAGTGAATACCCTGGCATCAGGCCACATGAAAATAATCCCTAGTGTGGCTCAGGAGTATAGTCACTGGAGTGGTCCCCAGGGGTGAGTTTGTATTCCCCATCCACTTATCCAGATTTCTATTGTGGGTGGCCAGAGATGTGCACTGCTTCCCATGTATGTGATTTATATTCCATAACATGGACAGTGTCTGGGTTGTGCAGATGTCCCACGTGCATGTTCTTGGAAGTGTGGAAGTGTGCTTGAGGTCTCTGGGTCATGTTGTGTGGACAGATTGGTATCTTCTGATGTAGCATTCCTGACCTCATTTGGTGAGACCTGGCTATGTAACTCAGGTAGTGACTGCACTTACATTGACAGTATGATACGGGTATTCAGTAGGGTTTGTGGCATCTGTCCATACAGGGTATGTGTATAAAGCACGGTATTCCCTTTGTGGGGTATGTTTGCAGACTCTACAGTTGTTGTAGGCGTCCAGTGGGGAACATGGCAAAAGGGCCAGTGTACCCATTGACTGGGCTGCTGAAGGGATGGAACAGTGTGCCATGTCCTTTTACTTGCTAGATAACACACAGTCAGGAGATGCAACACATCAAAGTACTTTCTGATGTCAGTGGCACTGTTGTGGTCAACAGCCATGTTGTCCACTGCGATCACACTATGGGTACTATCTGTGAAGCAGTATGCAGGGGAACTACTGATATAGTGGTTGTTGCATAGCCAAGTGTGTTTGTGTATGATTTGTGGGTGGAGAGTGGTCTCTGAGTATTAGAAGGATTGCCTATATTGTTCACTAATCTCTACTGTTACATAGTCATTGTACATGGCACTAGACATGTAGGGCTGTGGATTGTCTACACTAACCTCTATGGTGCTTGACAACTGTTGGCCTTGTAATGTGGACATTGTGACATATACTAGGTCCTCAATGTAATAATTTATTAAAATTCACTCTCCAATAGATCCTGATATTACACAATGACACCAAACCCCACATGGGATACAGATGACAGACACACACACTTGCCAGCACTGAGTTTTGAACCCCTACCTATTGATGCATTACTTTTACAGTGTTACGCATTTATCACACACCCCATTGAGTTTATAGGATGGGTGTTGTCCCAAGGTACTTCTAAGGTGAGGAACATTACCAGCCCTTGTAAATACTGGCATTGGGGGATGTAGTGGATGAGAGATTCCACAAAATATTTTGCCCTAAACAGACATTTACATCTCTATCTAGTGATCTTTTTGAACCATTATGGTTACACATTTACCACATGCACCACCAACCTTACATAGTGTAAGGGTGCCAACAGGTACTTCTAAGGTGGATGATATCTACAGGACTGCTAAAGTCAGGCACTGAGATCTGTACTGGGTGTAAATGGAGGCCAACATTTTTGAGGTACAGACATATATATGTGGACATATGTAAACACACAAACACTTGCCAGGAATGAGACTCAAACCCCTACCTATGCAGTTACTGCTACTAATAGTGTTCTGCATTTATCACACATGCCACGGAGCTTATATGTTGTAGACTTTTCCAAAGGTATCTTTGAAGGTGAGTGACATCAGCAGCAGTGCTAAAGGAGGGGTAAGGAAAGTGTTGTAAGTGTGAATGATGACAAACTCAGGTCTCTACAAGGATACACACACTCTCTTACTTTTACACAGTTGCAAGGACCAGGATGGGAACTCCTATCTAACTAGTTTGCTACGTTATAGTATTATGCAGTTATTGCAAGCACCACAGAGCTTATATGTGGGAGAGCTGTGCAAAGGTATCTTTGAAGGTGAGTGACATCAGCAGCAGTGCTGAAGGAGGGATAAGGGAAGATTAGTGAGTGTGAATGACCTCAACCACATTTACCTAGAAACACACACACACACTCACACACAACTTCACATTTGGCAGGACTGATATTACAACTGCTACATGGATACCTATTTGTACTGTAGTGTTACACAGTTATCACAAGCACCACTGAGACTATAGGGCTGAAGGCTAAACAAAGGTATTTCTGCAGTGAATGACATCAGCACATCATGTGATATAGGCCAATGGGAAGTGTACTGAGTGGGACAGGCCTCATAATGGGGTTATCTCTGTCGCTGTCTGTCTTTCTCTTTCCCACATCTTTGTGTGTGTATGTTTGATATATTATATTATTTTGGCCTTAGATATGTGTGTGTATTCCTATCCAATGTGTGTGTGTGAAGTATCAATGGTGTACAATTTGGTGTGTGTGCACAGACAGCTGCAAATAACTGATATCTGTAGTCCACTGTGTTGTGAGACATGGGCTTAATTTCTCTAAGTGTAGGGGCATGCACAGTATGACCTTCTATCTTGAGTGTGTGCAGCCATTTCAGGGAGGGTTGGACTCCAGTTCAGGATTTTGTGTCCTACAGCTACACCTAGCAAACTCTTTCTACAGGATATCTGCAGATAGGTTGCCAATATCGAGACACAATGGGCTTAACATGTATTTATTTATTTTATTTATTTATTTGCAGTTGGTTTACCAGGATAGTCCATTGGGTCACAAAGAACCCGTTTTCAATGGAGTCCTGGGGAGAAAAGCTCCAAGCAGAAAATTACAGTGAAATATCTTGTTACAAATTGTTAAAGTTATAGTTACAAAAGCCTAGTAAAAACAATTACAAATACAACAGAATAGTGATTAATATACAATCAAAAGAGAGAATAAAATTTACAATATGATAACAGAGGTGACTTTACATATATGGTATGTTACACTAAGAGGTGCATGTTATGCAATCGGTATCAAGGCTTAAACAAGTGAGATCAGGATGTATGAGATAGGAGGAGAAAAGAAGAGAGGAGAGGAGATTATATGGGGTGAGAGCAAGAGCATTCCCACTGGGAAAATAGATGTGAGTGAAGAGATTTTTTGAAAGAACGGATGTTTGAGGTGGTGCGGATGGGTGGTGGTAGGGAGTTCCAGAGACAAGCTAGACTATAGGATAGGAGATTTTTTCCTGGGGGACGAGATAGTTTATACAGTTCTATTAGGTTTTGGTTGTTAGATCTAAGTAGTCTATCAGGGAGGTGCATTTTGAAGGTAGAGGAAAGGGAGGGACAGAGGGAAGGGTAGAAAATTAGCTTGGGGATACTGTAACTATTGCTGTCTGTGCTGCTTGTGTGACATGTTTGGTTATAGCATAGATTATAGGTTCATAGGTTCATAGGTAGGTACTAGGCTATCAGCCCTGGGGCCTATACAAGCCCAGCCAAAAAGGTACCCTGGCTTTTGCCACCCAAGAAAATTATTTTCCTGTGCCACTGTTGAGCAGAGCTACAGAGGTGATCCCTGGGGTGAATTTCCTATTTCCCATCCAATCATCAAGATTTTTCTTGAAGAGTACTAATGAGGAGCTTTGTTTGATATAGATAGGTAGTTTATTCCAAAGTATGGGAAGTCTCTGGGACAGGAATCTATCCCTCCGGCATGTTCTGTTTATTGTGGTGACAAGGTTTAGGTCCCTAGAGCGTGTAGCTCTGAGGGATTGGGATTTCTTTAAGTGGATCATGTCCAACAGCTCTGGGTTTGACATAGCTTTGTATGTTAGGCAGAGATCACCTCTGAGTAGGCGATATGCGATGGAGTAAAGCTGGAGGTTTATGAGACGGTCTGTGTAGGGCATTTGTTTGAGGCCGGTAATCCTCTTTGTGAGGTATTTCTGCGGCCTTTCCAGTTGTTGTAGATGTCTTGTGAGGTACATACCAAAAGGGGCGTTGTACTCTATAATGGGTCTAATGAGTGATGAGTAGAGGGGAACAATGACCTCTTTTTTTTCTGGATGAGAAACCTTTTGTGATGAGGTGTGTCATGTAGAAGGATTTCCTGACTACTGTGGCGATGTGATTATCAAAGGAGAGACTACTGTCCACCTGTGTCCCAAGGTCTCTTATCACACTTTCAGTGTTAAGTATACTACCGCCTATGTTGTAGTTCATGGGTACAGAGTTTTTACCAAAGGGGATGACAATGCACTTTTTGTCATTGAGCTTGAGGCTATGGCTTTGACACCAAGCATCTGTGTCAGTGAGGCCCTTTTGTAGGATGTCCACATCGTTAGGAGTTTCAATTATGGCTCCTAGTTTGCAGTCATCTGCGAACTTCATTAGCCAAAGACCTTCTGTGTTAGCCTGTACTTCAGAGAAGTAGATACCAAACAGGAGAGGACCCAGGACTGAACCCTGTGGTACTCCACTTGTCACTGGTCTGAAGTCAGATTTGAAGTCTGCTACTTTCACAGTGTGGGTTCTGTCAGTGAGCCATTTGGCAACCCATCTTGTGACATAGAGATTTATAACTAGTTTAGTGAGTTTATCTATAATTCCAGAGTGGGGGATGGTGTCAAAAGCCTTGGCAAGATCTAGATAGGCTGTGTGAACCGCCTTACCCTTGTCTACGGCTTTGATGACTGCTTCAAAGAAGTCTATCAGGTTTAGGAGACATGATCTGCCTTTTACAAACCTGAACTGGGTGGGAACCAGAGTTTGGAGATTACCAATGTCTTTGTTTATAAGTTCCATGATGATATGTTCCATGGCCTTGCAGACCAGGCTCATCAGGCTAATGGGGCGGTAGTTCCTGGGGTCCATGGTGGCTCCCCCCTTGTGGAGTGGGATAACCGTTGCTGTGCACCATTCAGCAGGCACAAAGCCTGAGGTGAGACTATGATTGAACATGGTACTTAGGTGGGGTGCCAGTTCTTTCTGTAGTTCATGTAGAACGCAGCCTGGGATGTTGTCTGGTCCCATGGATGCTGTGTTCTTGGCTTTGGAGAGTGTGATTTTTACCTGTGCAGCCATGATTGCAGGAACTTTGCATTCTTCCAGTATAGAGATGGGCTATTTAGGGGGTGAGAGGGGGGTAAAGTTAACACTGAACCTATCTGCCAGGATGTTCGCAATATCAGTTGGGTCTGTATATTTAGTGCCATTGTGCTGTAACTCAGAGCAGATCTGAGTGTTGCCATTGAGATTCTTGACATAGCTATAGAATGCTTTGTGGTTGTCTTTAGAATCAGTGGCAATTTTGTTTTCATAACTAGCTTTGGAGGATTTTATCAGGGATCACAGCTTCTTACTGAGGCTGACCAGGGAGCTCCTCCACTCGTGGGATTTTACTCTCTTTTGCAAGTGTTTCTTCCTTCTGTTGTACAGTTTGTTTATGGCAGGGGACCACCAGATTGGCTTCCTTTTTTTGGAGGATAGCATCTTGGTTCTGTTTGGGATAGCACGCTCCATGCACTCATGTAAGTGCTTATAAAGTGCAATTGTGTAGGATTCAGTAGTCGTAACTGTATTGTCCATCTGCATGGGTGTCATGAAGTTCACCACTTCTGTCTTAAGAAGCATGAAGTTGGCTTTGGAGAAAATTTTCACCATGGTTTACTTAATGGGGGGTGGAGGCAGGATGTGGATATCTAGGGTAATTAGCTTATGGTTGGATCGGACCAATGAGGTGCTGACTTCAGGTGTGGAACACCAGTCACTCATATTGGTAATGACTAGATCTAGGATATTGTTGCCCCTGGTGGGGGTGTGCATAAGTTGATCCAAGGCATTGGAGTTTATGAATTCCAGAAAGCATTGAGCGAAGGAGTTGGTACATGAATAGTTTTTCCAGTTAATGGTGGGGTAGTTGAAATCACCCATTATTAGGGCATTTGGTTGAACCCTAATATTTTCCAGTACATCAAGAAAAGAGTAGTGGGAATCCTGGGGAATGGTGGGTAATCTGTAGCAAGCTACAATTTGGATTGCAGTTTTGCCCAGAGTTAGTTGCACTTGGATAACCTCGGCTGCATTATGCTGAGCAACTAGCCTGGAGGTGTGGATATCCTTAATGAATATGGACACACCTCTGCCTTTGGTGTTTCGGTCCAGGTTACATGGCTGAAAAGTGTGGTATGAGTTATAGCCTGGTAGTGCAGGGGTGCTCTCTGGAGCCTTGAACCAGGTCTCAGTCACTGCACAGATATCGATGTTCTCCATTTTAAGGAGTGCCTCGAGTGAGTGTATTTTGAGATTTAGACTTCTAGCATTGAGTAGCATCACCCTCACTTTTTGCTTGCCTGTTCCTGTTACAGTGGTAAATTTGTCATTTGAACCTTGCCTAAAAAGGCACTATAGGGGCGGAAAGAACCTTAACCAGTATCCGGAATCCCAGGGGTGACAGGTGCAGGCCATCTCTGGCAAAGCATCATGGTCTGTTGACCATGTCATCCCAGGCAAACAGATACTGGATCCCTTTAGAATGGCAACAGAAGCTTAGCCAATTGTTGAAGTCAATCATTTTGTCCTTGTACTGCGGCATCATTCTGGCTGATGGCAGAATGCTGCTTAGGGCTAGGGTCATACCTGCCTGGGCTACAAGATCGGAGAGCTCTTCCATGTCTCTTTTCATGTAGTCCAGGGAGGTATGTCTCAGGTCGTTCACACCAACATGGACAATGACAGAGTCATATTTGTACTTGTTGTGGAGTGACCTGAGTGCGTGGGTTATGTGGCGGATCCTGGCACCTGACAGGCAGCTGACAGTAACCTTCTCCTTGTTTAGCCTGGTGAGTGGGACATCAGTGTGCCTGACTATAGAGTCGCCTATGACTAGTGTGTTGGGTATGTTGTTTTGCCTTATTGGCTGTGGTTGAGTGGCACACTGAGACTGCGGGCTATGTGTCATTTGGGTTGTGTTGGGGGGGTGGAGGTTGCTTGCATTTCTGCTTTGGAGGTCTCTGTTGCTTGAGCATATTATTATTGAGAGCCTCCGCAAATGTTTTTGTGTTTCTATGTGTGGATTTTGGTGGTGTAGATTTAGTGAGACTATGTGATGAGTGTGGTGTGGTGCAAGTGTTTACCTTCTCCTCTTGATTGTCAAGTTCAGTCTTGATTGGAGAGAGCTTTACCACCAGTTTCTCTAGATAAGTGCATCTCTCACAGGTTGTAGTGTTGGGTGGTAGGAGGAGGGTTGTCTGTGTACATGAGGCAATTTCTACATTGCCCAAGATGCCCAGATTCATCAGATAGACAGGAGAGAACACTGGGAACTGACCCTTGGACATGCCTGAATAAAAAAACTATTTTACTCTAGATAAGTGAGGAAAGTGAGTACAAGAGCTGTTTTTCTCTAAGCAAGTGAGGAGAGTAAGTACCAAAACTGTTTTCCTCTAGGTAATGAGGAAGGTTGAGTGCTTTAGTAATTAGTAGGTTATTTAGTGCTTACAAGATCTGAACAAGTGCTGATCACGAATAAGCACATTCAAGTGCTAAAAGTAAGAATCTTTTTCTGGACTAAACTAGTTACAGGAAAGGGGGGAAACAAGTGCAAATGTGGGCTTTTAAATCATAAAGTTGAGATAGATGGAAAAACTGCCCAAACGGCCAATAACTACAATTTCTGGGCCAGAACCACTCCTTATGTGGTAAATAGGTTACCTAGTGCTTGCCTCTCCCACTGATAAGCTAGAAGGCTTCCCTCCAACACAGAAAGCTGGGGGGGTGGGCTCAGAAGCTAACATACAGTCCTGGATACAGCAAATCTGAATCTGGACTACACTACTTACAGGAAAGGTATTTTTTTTTGACATATGTACAGATTTTCTGACATATGTACTGTTTTACACTGTGATGTGTCATGTCATCAACTACTGACATTTATCATTCTTTGCTCACAGTTATTTACCGGGAAATACAAGATGAATGAAGCTGAGACCAGTACTCTGAGGCATATAGACTACACATTCTGGCACACACCTGCCATTGTGGAGGGGTAGCTACAGACAACAGACTGCTGGTTCTGTATAAATGGTGCAGCACCTTGTTAATATGCTGGCTGGGGATCCCCTCCTTGTGCTTTTCTCAACATCACAGAATGGCCATATCCTGCTGAGGCCATAGCTCTCAGCTGTACAGATACACCCAGCTTATCCAGAGGCAGGACCCATATATCTGGTCAGTTTACCTTCACATTGTGGTTTACAAGCGGTTTAGTGGTTATTCATTCATGGGTTAGCAGTCGGAAGTAGTATGGGCAGACATTAGAGTTTCAGACTTCACACACTCCATGATATCCATGCTTCTACACCCCCCCCCCCGTTATTCTCTCCTCCACCTAACATTATGTAAGCAATATCTCAGAGGTATCCCTATAGTTGGGCTTTTATCCCAGTAGTATTTATGGCCTGATCCACAGTCCTTGCAGAAGGACATGGGATGGCATGCTACTGGCATTTGTCAACATGGCCTTGCATTTGTTTTCTGTTTACTGTGTTAGATTTTTAGTTGGGCCCCCCTGACATCCCGTACATTGGCACTATGGGTGAGGCATGTTTTTTTGACAGAGGACTGTAGGCCATTTGAGAGTGCTGCAGGCCATCTGTTACTGCATTTCTACATGGGATTGTGGTGGCGGATGCACACCTGCAGACTTTAACATTTGAAATGACTGTATTGGTATTTTGGTTACTCTGTTGGCTTCCATTTTATATTGTATTGTGACCTATCATGCAGACAGGAGGCATATCAGTAGAGTACACGTTAGATCTTAATGGCATATATTTCAGTTTCAGACGTTTTACCCTTCAGAACTAGAATGCAAATGCCAGACCTGCTGTAATATGTCTGTGTAGGTCTGGTGGGGGGGGGCTGTTCACCATTGCCATCATTTGGGGGCCTTAGCCCTGCCTTTCTTCCTGTTCATCTACACATGTCCTGCTGGGTGAGGCTGGTGGTGGATATGTGACCCTCATTGATATCCATGTGTATGACCTATTGACACCCACAGTTATTTGGGCCATCACATATACTGAAGTGGGGGTTGTCACCTTATGTAGTGCTGCCTAGTATGTTGACACCAGTATTTGTTATGAATTTCCTGCTGTCCCATATAGCTGTCAGCTGTCTGCTGCTATCCCATTCAGCCACCCAATTCCTTTACATGCTTGTATCCATATCATACATACAAGTATGAGAACATACTACTCCATTCAGTAATTGATAGGAAGAGTGACTTACCTTGTTGCTGGGCCAGCATTGAGGACAGTGCTGAAGGGCTGACTATGTTTGATGCACGTAGTACACTCCCTATACATTGTAAAGCTCTGGTAGTGTCATGTTTGGCATCCCTTTTACTGTATGTGTGAGTCAGAGACAGGTATCAGTCCCTGGGTCCCTACAGTGTCACTGTGTGTGCTATGTATTGCCTCTTTGCCAAGGCCTGGGCATACTGTGCATGCCTCCTTCTGCCTACAGCGCAGACTCAGGATGTTCCTCCTCCGAGTCCCTTTGTGCCTGTGCTGCTCTTGGCAATGGTGGGGGCTGTATGGCCCTACCTCATGCTGTTCCTGCTGCAGCTGCTTCCACAGGATCACATTGTGTAGCATGGCACATTCTATGAACCTTTGTTTACATGTAGCTGGAGAGTACTGCAAGGCGCCACCGGCTATGTCAAGGCAGCGGAATCGTGACTTGAGCATCCCAAACCCATGCTCTACAATGATCCTGATTTGAGTGTGTGCCTCATTATGGTGTTCTTGTTCAGGTGTGTGTGCATTTCTGATGGGAGTCATCAGCCACGGCTCCAGTGCATAGCCAGCATCCCCCACTAGATGGCCACATGGGATTTCCCCCCTGGCAAATGCCTGATACAGCTGTGAGCAATACCAGATGTGGGAGTCGTGATAGCTTCCAGGGCTACCAGCACACACATTCATGATAATGCCCTGGGCATCACACATGACCTGGCAGTTGATGGAGGGGAAGCCAGGAACTGTTGGAATACCCTGGATACTGATGCCTGTGAGACCCCATGATATCCCCAGTTGGTCTTTGAAAGGTATATGTGGCTAGTATTCTTAAGACTAGACATACCTTGTTATCCACGGGGATTGGTTCCCCTCTGTTAGTTCTGTGTGTGAGGCATGGCCGGCACAGCTCAACGATTTGTTGTAGAATGTCCCTGTCCACCTTATAGCGCTCTACTATCTCCAGCTCATGTAGGCCCTGGTAGGTTACCCTGGATCTGTACACTCTTCTCCTCTTCCTCCTCACTGTGGGTTGGTTGTCAGCATTCTCCTCCTCACCACTCTCAGTCTCTAGCACATATTGATGGAGTAAAGCAGCAGCAGCCTCTAACATTTTTAATAAGTTTTGACAGTTAAAAATCCCCCAACTGTGTACACCGGTGGTGTAGAGTTTGTGAGAAAAAACAGTCTGTAGGGTGTTTGCATAGTTTATATTAGTGTGCTGGGCTGCTGCATGTGTAATTGGCTGATTCTGATACATTCCACCTGCCAGTTATGCTAGTTCTCCTTAATTGCCTTCCTACTGCTGTTTCCCCTTCCCAGTTCTTCCCTATTTAAGCCCTGAGGTGTGCTGCGCATACCCTGTGCTCATATATATAAACAGTGCTGCCATTTCATCTTTTTTTTTTTTTGGTTTAATGGTTTAAATAACTGTGCACGGCACCCACACCCATTTAGGCTATATACACAGTGCCCAGGCACATCTGACACACTCCCTTCCTTTGCTGTGTTTAGCTATAGGCAGACACAGGCTTCAGAGCTACAATGAGCTTACAGCATGCATGACACACACCCTGATGAAGTCATCCAGCTCTTATACTTGTACTGTTGTATTGCTGCACCTACACAGTTAGGTACAAGCTGACACTTTGAAGAAATCTGTGATTCAGTATAACTCCACTCATTTGCATACCCTATTGTGTAGGTCTTTAGTTACTGCACTTAAACGGAGTCTTTCCCCTTGACAACCAGTGCTCCCTGGTATTGTTTACATTCTGCATGCCATTGATTATAATGGCAAAATGCAGAACTAACTGAAAATCGACTTTTCTCATTTTTTTTTATTTTCGGCACGATCCCTTTTGTGCGCCGCAGCCCTAAGCTTAAATGGCCGAGATCAGACAAAAAAAAAAAAAGTTTAATTAAAAAAAAAAAAAAAACTGTTTTCAATGGCCATTGGCATGTATATTAAACATAATACATGCTTTTACACGAACTGTCATGCCTCCATTTTGTCAGATGCAGAAATGTATTTGGTTACTAGTCGAATACATTTCTGCACTGACACTGTTCTAGCATGGGGACCTGTCAGCTTGGTGGATCACAAAATCACCTCATTTGCATGATTTTCACCAGCAAATTAGGTGATTTGCATATTTGCCAGTTTTCCATGCTAGAACAGTGTAGGGCTGCTCGTGCACGTGAAAACGGCACTTTCCTGGATCACTCAGCAGCCATTTTCCATGCAGGAGCTCCTACAGTGTTACTGCATGGAAAATCTCCCTTTGTGTATCTCAAATATACCTTCTGGTGCAAGGAACATTATATTTGAATGGCATAATAAAAATATGAGCATCTAACCCCCTAATCACTCCACTCTGCAAAAAAGGCAAACCGAATCACATCAAAGAAATTGGTGGAAAATCATGGAAAGAAAGGTGTCCACATGACAGGAATAAAAACATAAATTGCTGTTTAAGTAGAATTAGCAACTTACTGGTAAAGAAGTGAGATCTTAGAATGGCCATGTTCTCCTTATATGTTATCAGAATCCATGATTCTCTGCAATAACCCTTGTGACTCGCAAATAGTGTCACTGGCTTTAGACTTGAAGTTGTTCCCTGTGGCTGGAGAATTGCATAGTATTTCACATGTGCCTAGGGAGCTGGTATACAAAATCCTTTTTTCTGAAATATATGTTGATGGAGTTATTAAATCTAGGTTAATGATCACTGTCACTTGTATGGTACCTTTAAAAAGTGTTACTATCTTGCTACTTTATAATAATTGTTAACATAAGGATCTCCTTAGAATCATGTGGCAGTTGGGTGCACAGGATTAAGGCTATGGACTGTTAATAAACTCTTTTCTGTGATACAGGCCTGGATTCAATCAACCTTCAGTTGTACAATGTGTGACCTTGAAGCAAGTCACTTAACCATGGGCTCAGTGGGGATTTCAGCTAGACTCTCTCCAGTGGTCTCCTGGACTGTAAGTCTAGAAACTACCTAAGAACCTATCAGTTCTATAGACACACATGCACAGACACACACACACACACACACACACACACACACACACACACACACACACACACACACACACACACATAGAGTGACATCACCCCAATTTAAATGTTTAGGAATTTATCCAAATGTGTCTGTTATCCATTCCTGCAGATTTTCCTGTAAACATAACTTCCATCTCACAGCACTCTTGTGTCTAATTCTTTGTTTCCTCTAGCATGTTGTGGCAAATGGCCTTCATTCCCTAATAAAATATACTGTGCAGATAACTTCTATTTAAGGGTCATACAGACAATTATACCAAGCAAAAGCATCCATATCAGATGTTTTGCTCTGTTTAAACAGCATTGCTATTTCTTCCGTACATGACCCAGCATAGTCCCATTTTGCCTTAGCTTTTGCTTATTTATTTATTTTTGTGTTTATTTATTTATTTAGTATGTATGCATGTATGTATGTATTTATTTCTGAATGTTCTTATTTATTTATGAATATCAGTGTTGGTTTTTTTGTCATATTGTACTGATCACAGTATAACCAGCTGCAGGCATAGCCCTGTTTACATGCAGAACTGCAACAAAAGAAATTTTCAGTTAAAACAATCATACGTAATCCAAGGCAGCCAAGCAATGTGCATACAAAATGATCTATTAGGCGTATACTTATATAGTGTAGAATTGCCCGTAGTTTGTGCTGCTTGATTCATAAACTTATCTTTTCTAACTGTTGCACCTCATTAACCAAAGTTCACAAATATATAAACTGTAAGTATACATGCTCTCAGTTGCCTCAATCAAAGATATAATTCAAAATATTTAACTTTAATCCTCAGTTTTATAGCAGAGCATTCTATTTTTCTTGTCCTACACAACTCAACATTTCCCATGTTGATATACATTATGAAACCAGCTCTTATACTTTACCTCTAAATTAAAATTTCTCCTTTTTTTCCTTTTTCTCCATTTGCTTATCTTGATGCATAACCTTATATTTTTCTTGATTATCTGTATCAGAGGTATATATACAGATAGATAGACAGACAGACAGATATACACGTTTACAAGTAAGTACTAGGCTAGCAGTCAATTTCCCATTTTGTGTGTGAGTTAACCTTTCCCATGTGGTGTTAGATTCACCTTACCAGTCCCATCACCAATAATATATATTACCCTATTAAGAATAATTGTGATCATACCACAGATAATTTGAGGAGGCCCATGCCTGGGATAAAGCATTTAGAAGCTGCATTAGTAGTACAGGAGGTAGTCCTAGAATACATTTTCTGTTTCCATCTATAAATTCAAGTTGTGCTTGAATATGGACAGGTATGAGTTTTTTTTTTCACTTTGATGGTGAGTCTGTTCCGCAGCAGCGGTATACTCTGTGAGATATACCTGTCCCTCCAAACCATTCTGTTTATGTTACAGAAGAGGATTAGATCCCTAGACCAACTATCTGATGCCATTTGACTTGCTGATGTGCAGTAAATCCATAAGCATTAGGTTGGAGGATGCCCTGTATGCCAGACAAATTTCACGTCTTAGTTGTCTGTAGGACATGAGTATAGTGACAGGGCTTTGAATTGGCCCATGTAGGATATATTGATTAGGACTTGTATCTTTGTGGTAAGGTATCTCTGTGGGTGTTCCTGTTGTATGTGTCTGCACAGAACAAAGCCAAAGGGGCATTATACTCAATGACTGACCTAATGAAAGATGATTAAAGGGGGACAGTGACATCCCTAGATCTAAACATAATCCCTTTGTTTATAAGCTGTGCAATGTAGAAAGACTTTCTTATGACAAAGGAACCATGTTGGTTAAATGTTAGGTCACAGTCCAGACAAATTCCCAAATCCTGAACAAGTAGGTCAACTTTTAGGGGCATATTATCAATGTGATAGTTCCCTAGGGTAGATGACTATCCAAAGAACACACTAATGCATTTTTTGGCATTTAGTTTTAGGCCTTGGTTTTGGCACCAGTTAGTTATTTGGAAAACACCTTCCTATGGAATGGCTAACTCACTTGTGGATTCAGTGACATGCTCCTAGCTTGCAGTCATCAGCAAACTTAGTCAGCCAGAGCCTTTTAATATTGGCTTTAACTTCAGAGAAGTAGATGTCAAGCAAACAGTCTGGTCTGGATTCAAGAGGTTTTTCTCATGACAGAACATTGGTAGACTCCAATGGTGACTGGTCTCTTTGTGGAGACAACTTGCCCTATTTTTATTTCCTATGTCTTATCTGTCAGCCAGCTGTCAATCCAGTGGGTAACATAAGGGTTTGTTCCCAGTTTATTTAAGTTTTCTACTATAACTAAGTGGGGGAGTGTGTCGAAAGCTTTGGCCAGATTGAGGTATGTGGTGTGTACTGTTTTACCTTCATCCAGTGCTTTGATGACTTTTCAAAGAAGTCCACCAGGATCAGTAACGATGACTTACACTTGATGAATCCAAACTGAGATTGGTCCAGTGTTTACTGGTTCCCTATGTCCTGATTGATTAGTTTGATGATAAGTCTTTCCATGGCTTTGCATATGAGGCTGGTTAGACGTATGGATCTGAAACCGCCTAGGGCTGTAGAGGATCCACCCTTATGCAGGTAAATGATTGTAACTATTATCCATTCACATGGTTCAAAACCTATATGGAGGCTGAGGTTAAACAGTGTTGTTAGCTGGGGTGCATAAATAATGCTTCAAGATATTTAAGATGCATCCAGGAATACTGTTAAGACCCATCAATGCAGTATTTTCAGCTTTTGATAGCACTTTAAGGACTTGGTTTTGTGTGATAGCCAGAGATGATCCAGTTTCAGACATATCTTGAGGGCCAGATGGACAG
>NC_056735.1:1509299116-1509419116 GCF_019279795.1 Protopterus annectens | reverse complement strand
AGACTTAATTATCCTCAGAAAATGTATGCTAATAAAAATCTATTATTCTATCAAATTTTTAAGTTTATAAGAAAATATAAAATTGTTACTACATTTTGGGCCTTTGTTCTCCTTTTTCTTTGACTTTGCCCAGATTTCTTGCAGTTGGTGGTTGAGAGGTATTTTGTAATAGGCTTTCGCTAACCAAGTACTTGAAGCTGTTTCACTGTACTATAAAAAGCAACCCACAAAAATTGAGATGCATGCAGTAATTTTTTCATTGGATGTTAGAACAGAATTTGATTTGTTAAAAAGAAGCTACTTATTTCATCTTTGATTTATACTGGGCTACTTAGTGAAATAATTAATATTGTTTATTTTTATTTTTTATTTTACATTTGTTGACCGGGCTAGTCTAACTGGATACATGTCCATTTTCAGTAGAGGCCCAGGATCTTAAGCTCCTTGCAAAAAATAACAAAAAACATTTTTACTTACAATTATGACACAGGTTAATACAGAAATTATCATAGAGGTCTAAATACCTCACATTGCAAAATGCAGGTACAATACAAAATGCAGGTATAATATATACTAAAGTCTGGGGAGATAAGGTCTGGGATAAGAAGAAATAAATACATTTATATATACAAAGAACATTTCAAGTTAACACAGAAATGATCAAAGAGGGCAGAATACTTCACAGTGCAAAAGGCAGGTACAGTGCAAATTACAGGTAGAATTCAGAAAGTAACAATAAAATGAGGAATATTGTATAATTATATTAATAAAGAGTTGTCACACTATGAGTAAGCTCAGGGGGTGAAAAGAAGGGTAAGGAAAAAGGTAATGTGGAAAGTAGGGAAAGTAGAACTAGTTGTAGGGAAGTAGTGGGTAGGCAGTGCCTGTTATGAGTAGAAATAGTAGAAACATGATTAGTCAGGTTTAGTACAGGGGCATAACCAGTGTGTTCTCAGGAAAAGTTTAGGCTGTTTTTGAAAAGTGATGTAGAGGAAACGGAGGAAAGTTCACTGGGGAGAAGGTTCCAGGATTTTCCAACAGTATTAGTGAATTATATTAATAACCACTTATTATCCTCATCTCTCTCTGTTACATTTTCCCTCTAATTATTTGTGTTCATTACCTTGTTTCCTTTGCCAATATTCTCCAGTAAATTCCACCCCTCTCTTGACTGTTCTTGACTCCCAGTTTATATTTTGGACAGTTTATGTTCTTTTTTTCCAAACTATGTTTTTATAACAGTAAACTGGCAACATTCAAAGACTGGTACACATTTATAAGGGGACAGACAGTTCATTTTTATGACTCTTTCAATTAACAGTTAATCTAATTATGTTATTCTTCAGGATAGCTTTATATATATATATATATATATATATATATATATATATATATATATATATGTGTGTATATATATATATATATATATATATATATATATATATATATAAAACAATATATTAGATATAATGATACATACACACACACACACACACACACACACGCACGCATGCACACACACACACACACACACACACACACACACACACACACACACACACACACACACACACACACACACACACACACATAAATTTATATGTATCAGTTAAACCTAAAGATAATTTATTAATTGCATATGCAGATGATCCAACGTTAACTAATCAGTTTGTACATTCATCACTGCAGAATATAATTTTTAGATTAAAAGACATTGATCTAATTACTGGCTTTAAAACAAACCAGATTGCAACTAATGGTATATTTATAAATAATAAGTCACAGTTACGTATGTGTCTTTACCCAGTTAAAAGTCTAACTCTGGGCTCAAGTTGAAGTTTACCAAAACAGTCAGAAGAAAGAAACACAAGTAAATAATCCAAAACAGGAATCCAGGCACCTCAAATACAATACTCTTATATTCCAGTTTATTTCTTCAGCATATGTTAAACATGTAATTTCTCCATTACCATCACCTGAGACGAATGATACAACTAAATTGTAGTTTAGCACTTTCATTCAATTTAATACAATGAACTTCTTCAGAACAGTTCTACCTGTTACCTGGATCCAACATATTTATATAACATAATATTTTGGATCCTGTGAACAATCATAAATTAATCATACTTGGTGTTTCAAACCTGAACTGGAATGGCCCATTCAAATCCATATTGAACAGAATGCCAACACTCAAAAAAACTCACACAGCATCTAACATATACTACCTGCCCAAATTCTATTGCAGTACAAATTCTACCTTTTGTGGCAACTATAAACAACATCCCAGATAAAATAAAAAAAATTGCTAAAATAAAATTAGTAGAGAATCAATGCAAATTCTAACTCAGGGAAATATCAATGAATTATTTTCTTCTCGGTCATTAAAATCTATTAAGCTCCCTACCCTCCAGATGATTTATACTAGACTGTCTCAGACTCTCAGAATCCATTTTATTTTCACAACAGGCTGGTAGTCTTAGTTTGGGATTTCACACATGCCTAGCAATTATCTGCGAGTAACATTGTTAGTTTCAGAATAGGCTGGTGTTCTTAGTTTGGGATTTCACACATGCCTAGCAATTATTTGTGAGTAACATTGTTAGATGAATACGTAAATAAACTCAGCATAGGTAATATATAATGAATTGAATATAAGTGAAGATCTCTTTAAAAACATGCCCATTTATGGCAAAAATGTAAAGTATGTAATATTTAAGCAATAACCGATGACATGGTGTAGTATATTGGAGATTTACCCACGGTCGGTGTGGTTTAATCAAAAGGGCAAAGCCTGAGTGATTAAATAAAGCCAACCATAGGTAAATTTCAATATACCACAACCACGGAGTCGGTTATTGCTATTATACAATGACATTATTTAAGAAAAAAAATATTTACTTTTGTTAAATAATGTCTTTGTATAATGGCGTTTTACTGTTCTTCCAGTGGTTGTGGTACACTGCTTCCTTGTTTTGATGTACTGAGCATGCGTATGGGACTTGCATACTATGCATACCCAGTACATCAATGCTTTGAAACGGAAGCAATGGAGAAAAGAAAGTCTCAGTTGCTCCATTTTATTTATTTATTTTTTTATTGTTTTATTTGTTAAAAAAATGTTTGGAGCACTTTATACCAACGGAAAAAGTCCAGGCGACCGGACCTTTTTCCATTGGCATATTGTGGGATTTACAACGGGCATGCTGGCCAATCAGTATGCACATTTTGAAATATTACTGGAGTCATTGTATAATTAGCATTACGGACTTGTGAGTTAGTATTTAAAAGACTGAGGCTTCATATTACTTCATTTGTTTTTGACTATCATGGGTGAGAGTGGCTAAACACAGTCACTCTTGAAAGGTATAAGGTAAGAGGTAGACTGCACAGCAATTTTTTTTTAAATGAAAGGGGTTTATAATGTTTTATATAGCGATATCATTATGTGGCACCTTAATTGTTTTATTAAAGATTAGGAAGAGAGAGATAGGAAAGACTGAAAATGGGGAGAAAAACAAAGAGGGAAACACAGAAAGAAAACTTCAAGATGGCTTGTGCTGGAAGAGGTGGGAGATGAGTTTTTGTTGGTGCATAGATTCCCCTATTTTTAATAGGGTAGTCTTTGTGGGCAATAGGTAATAGGGTAATGAACAAAGGATAAGTGAAGAAGGGCTGAGGAAGAGATGGTACAGGAGTCCCTAGTCCACAAAGCTTCAAACACTTCCACTGCCAGAAGGTGGTGCAGTGGAGGACCCTAATGCTGAGGAGGTAGGAGCCTGTAAAGGTGCAGTGGTCAGTATCAACCATTAGAGCAAGTCTTTAACACACTGAAGAGGGGCTTTGAAAGGCTGAATCCATCTGTCCACTATCTGCTCCAGTACATCTTCTACCAAGCTTTAAAAACCCCTATCTGTGAGGCTTTCGAGGCTGCCACATGCCATGGTGGTTGCAGAACTGGTTCCACTGCCCCAACTCTTCGAGGATGTCCCCAGATGAGCAGTGGGTGAGCACTTCCTAACCTGGGAAGTTGAGGACAGTGCTACTCATGATGAATTTGAATTCATAAAACAAGTAAAATAAATGGACAAAACAAAATAATAAAGGAGAAAGAAATGTATAATTAAAATAATAAACACAGAGAAAAAAGAGGGGATGAGAAAGTACACAACATATCCACAGATCATATTTCATGCCATTTAATATCTTGAAACAATTTTAGGTTATAATTAAATCTTCATTGAAGTAAAACTTGTTTATAGGAAGTGATTATGTATACAAAGGGAGTTGTCATTTGGAAAGTGCTTGTACACTTGAAAAGAAGGATATGAGCAGTGTTTATGCATACTTCACATGATTTCATATGGGAATTGCTTGTGAGTACTTGGAAGGGCAGTGTGTTCCTCTCGGGTCTATATTAGAACCTCGAAGCATCAGCTCAACAAACACCTAAATGTTGACCCATAAACAGTGAAAGCTGAAAACCGCGAACAGCCACTTCTGCAAATTTTTTCACAGGGAAAAAATTCTCTTGGCTGGCAAACAGACAAATAAACTTTCAAACCCTAATAAAGCTGGGGGGGGGGGGTACTTCACCTTAACTAAATATACCACCTCTGAGATTGCTCTACATTAGAGAAAAAGTCAAATTCCCGATAACGGCCAAGCAAATTTTTTCCCTCTGAAAAAATTCATGGAAGTGGCCATTTGCAGTTTTCAGCCTTCACTGTTGATGGGTCGAACATTAGGTGATCGGAGAGCTAATGCTTCTAGGTTCTAATATAGACCTGTTCCTCTCAAGTTCTGTACATGTTTCTGTGTCTGATATTTAGTTCAGTATTAAAACACCATTTATAAATATTATAGTTAATAACTTGAAGACAAATAACGCAGTTTATGTAGACATATCCATTAAATTTGTTTGCAGTAATGCAATGATTTCAGTGCAGTTCTTTCAGGTACAATGATGTAATATATTTCCTTATAATAAACATTAAAGAAAACAGTTTAAAACAGACTACTGCAGTTATACACTCATATATCTGTCAATCTTGTTTATTTTAATGTGATGATTTCACTACATTTGTTTAAGGTAAGAGGTGTATACTTTTTTATACACCTGAAAATACTGTAAGATAGAAATGCAATAATTGTGAGCTGACATGTATTGAAATCTGTTAGGCAAATATCATTGCATGGGACTGTAGTCATAACTTACCAGTGCATTCAATGAGCCCAGCTACTCTTTATTCTTGCTGCCTTTTGTTATACCTTATCTCTTTCTCAGATGTTAATCAGAAAACAGAAGACACTTCTTGTTTATCTGTATTTCAAATAGTTGTATATATATATATATATATATATATATATATATATATATATATATATATATATATATATATATATATATATATATATATATATATATGGGTTCACTATAAAATCCCGAAATACTGAAATCCCGAATTTCAGTATTTCGAAATTCTATAGCTGAAAGCTTGAAATCCCGAAACCTCATAACCGCGAAATTTAAAATCATGAACCTACACTAAAAATAAACCACACACATACACATACACACAATCTCCCCCCCCACAATCAAACATACAATCCTACACTACAGACAATCAGGGGGGCAAGCCTCCCGGCTCCTCCCATGTGAGGGGCTGCACCCACCACACTCCCCCTACTTATATATACTAACTCCGAAATTGCACAATCACACACACAAAGATAACTCACACCCACACATTTCACAGCCCGTTGCACACACACATCACAGCCAAAACACACACTAACATACACTAAAGCCCCTAACCAACACAGTCATACATACTTACCTGAACTTACACCTATCCATTCACACACTGTAACACCAGAAACTCCGAACTTTGGTATTTCGAATTCCGGGCTTCTGGTGTTTTGGGATTTCAAGGCTTCAGTGTTATAATTCTGAAATACTGAAATTTGGGATCTCAGTATTTCAAAATTATGTAGTGAACCCATATATATATATATATATATATATATATATATATATATATATATATGTATATATATATATATATATATATATATATATATATATATGTATGCATATATATATATACACACACACACACACACACACACACACACACACACACACACACACACACACACACACACACACACACACAAGGCAATGCATTCAATGCAGTACTTACTCTTCTCTTTTTTTTTTCTTTTGGACTTGGTTTACATATGCATGACTGTATGAATTCCTTTGGTATGACAATCTTCCTTTTAATGCAAGTTAAAAAAATTATGTAATGTGTGTAGAGTGTTTTTTTTCAAAATAGTATGGTGTGAATGTAACACTGTGTTGAGGTAGAAGTTATTCACACATAGACAAATGTGGGTCTGTATTATATGAACAAAAGTTCATAATCTTGAATGCTCTGAAGAGCGAAAATGCTGGACCTCGAAGTGCTTCTTGTGGGTTCGCAGTACAGTGAATGTCAGAATATTTGCCCTTTCCTCACTGTAGTGCAATCTCAGAGTTGGTATATATATTTAGCGGGGGATGTGGGTGGCACAGCCCCCCACAGTAAGGAGCTGAAGATCTGGCATTTGCACTTTTTAGAGCATTTGAGATTATGAACTTTCCTTCATATAATATAGACCCGACAAATGTAGAATTTCATGGAAGTCTGCATTTCATTTGCTTTACAAATGCATGCTATTTGATTGGTAATGCAGAGTTAGTCATTTCTGAGTAAGCTATGTCCTGGTCATTTGCTTAGCACAGCAACCCACCTCCCTCAACCCCCACTTTGACTAAGGTGTGGTTCCTGACTGAGACTTCAGCCATGTTGTATGTACACTTGTATTACTTTTGAACAAACAACTATGTTAAACAGTTGCTATGTTAATATTTCTATCTCCTAAGCAAGCAATAGTTAATTTATGAAATCAGGTTGTATGTAGTCTAAGTAGTAATTTAGTTCATGCAATGATAAATTAAATTATTGTGTGTAACTGCATTTTTCCTTCAGTCTGTAGAAATGCCTGAACAAATACTTTTCTTCCTTTACATGTATGTCTGATTTACAGAGCTATATATGCAGATTATTAAGCATAAAATGTTTCATGTGCATGTATTCAGAACATTCTGTTAATACATAACCATGATATATTTTTAAACAGATGCATGTATGTGTTTACATATGTTTCTGACCTCCTTTGCATTATCATAATATCATTATAGATAATAGTTGCAGTTATACATATCTTTTTTTCAGCAAATGCTTCTATTTATGCAAAATTTGTTATATTTTTTATGTTGAATATGACCCAATAAAATAGTGACCAGTGAAAAAAATGTACTTACTTCTCTCTCTCCACTACCTGGTCTACTCACTTGGCCAGCTGGTTAAGCCTTTGCTTCTGCAAGTCATCGTATCAATGATGGCACTATTGGCCAGAGTGACTGCTACCTATCAGTATGTGGTCACCCAGCTTCTGACAGTTATCAATCTTTATCAGTCTTTTTCCAGATAGTATTTTTTTGTGCATGCCTCTTTCTTTTCCCGATATGACTCCTGGCGAAGATAGTGCATAACAAGAGTTTCTTTGTCAGACCACCTTGGAGCATGACCACATTCTTTCACATGTGATGCCATGAGGTGAGATTCCAGAACCATAATGAAGAAAGTAAGAGCATGGCTATATTTCAGAGATTCAGAACCACTCCAGCTGGTATGTGACATCACCTTAACCAAACCCAATTAAGTAGCAGGAGCAATACACCAGGTACTGATATTATTGGCAAATTTGGTTTTCTTTAAGGAAACCTTTCTCATTTCACTTACATACTGTATAAAAATGAAATGTGTTAAATAACTTTTATGCATATGATTCACAATTGCTTCTACTGCTGGTCATTGTATAAGGTGCATTTTTTGGAATACTACACCTGAATGTCATTTATATATGCCTCATGCAGTTCAGCAGTAGTTATACTCTTTGGGGGTGTGTATATTACTATGTGTGTTAAGTGCACATTTTAGGAAAAGATGAGTTGTTTGAGGTGCTAATGTGTGAGATATGACATTAGATAGGCAGGACTTATATACTTCATGTTGATGCAAACTGTCACTTAGATGACTCCAGTTTTTAACTATATTATGATTTACGTTAGTTTAATGCCATTTGCACACTACAGCAGCAAGTTTAGGACTTCCGAGGTACACTGAGGACAGCAGAGCTGTCCACATTGCATTCTGGGCAGTCTGGGTCCCCATTCATGACCATCCAAGAGTGATATAGTTCCTTACATGGCTGTACTCCTTTGTGTATTACTGTGGTTCATAGAGATAAATGAAAAAAGGCCTAATTTGCATAAAACATGTAAATGGCTGTGAATTTACTTGGAAAAGTTGAACATCACCATATTAATACTTGTAGAATACTTCAGAGTACTTAAAGTAAAATAATAATTTAACAAATATTATACTTTAATAAGAACCACTTACAAATATTTACAATTAATGAGTTAAAGTCAAGAAATGCTACTCTTACATATATATATAGTGTGCATATTATGATGGCAATGAATGGTTGCTATAATCAGTGTCACTTTGAAGTTGGACTTCAGTACAGCACCTGTGGAAATGATTAGTGATCACTGAAAATAATCATTCCTTTGTATCACTTAGATAGTGTGCATATATAGTAGAAATGCAGTCATTTAACTATGAGTTTCTGCAGCGGTAAGGATATTTTGTTGAGGCAACATGCATGTGTCCTTACTGAGATTTTTGAGTGACATAGATGAATAAAAAATGACTGCATCATGAATGCATAACAATGGTAAAGGGTAGGGAATGATGAATCATGTATACACATCTGATTACTTTAATGACCTGAATGGATTGAACATAATATATCACAATTTGACTTAGATAGACTGAACTATCTCTATATAAATATATAGCCTGTGTTAGCTAATATTTTTATGAGAGGGGCAGGCATGCTTGGCAAGTGTTTTGTAGTTTAAAAGCTGATTACATAAAACATTTTTCCCTGTGTGATTATGGTCCTTTTTTAACATGCAGTACTAATAGAAAATGAGAGATCAAGGAAGAGAAAGCATAACTTTAGCCAATAGGAAAATCACATCCTCACGGCAGCTCTTAGGACAGATGGGAAACTTTTGTTTGCTAAGGGGAGCCCAAAGAATGTGAGATGACCAAAGCCTGGAATCAAGTACTTTTTGACATTAATTTAATCGGTGGCAGAAACTAGGCATTATCACAGTGCAAGAAAATGGCAAATGATATATTAGGATGTGCTAGAAGCAAGGCCAGACAGAGTGCAATATCTCATACCACTATAGAGGGGGCGCTGACAATTATTCACATTACCACTGTATGAGTAATACCTTCTATCCATCCGTGGGATGACTATGACACAGAAGATGACAGCACAAGAATAATCAGAGGTGGTTTGGACACTGGTGGGTATTACCAAAGTCTGCAGCAGCAGCACTCATCTGCTCTTCAAGGTTGGTTTATAAACAGTAACATAGAATTGAATGCTGGCAAGAAATGATCACACTAAACACATGACAATTAGCTATTAATAGATGTACCTTGTGCATTAGCACAGAATGGCAATGGGGACAGTATCATGGTAAGCGTCCCACTCACTTCTTTATAAGCATATAGTAGTGCATGCTATTTCATTATTAATAATGTTTTCAAATCCTTTTTTACAGGGTCAGCATTAGAAACAACCAGTCCCACTTCACCAATAAATTTGAAGGATATCAGGATCAGAATGGCTGTCAAAAATGATGACGATGATGGCAGCAAAGTTATATTTATGAGGCAGACTCAGGAAAATGGCAGGCAATCCTGAAGTCTAATGGTAGGATCTCAGATTGTGCAACATGTTAGTAACTCTGCAGGAAATGACAGAGCATCACAAAGTCATGCACATGATGACAATACACTCATAGCCCTGGCTCAGTCCTGAGTTGACATCAGAAAATAAATGTACTGATCCACATGTGCCAAGAGTACATCTAGGAACTGCTGCAGTACCCTTCGAGGCAGAAGCCTTTGAAATCTCCAGTCAGTTGCCAGGCTGTATCTGGAAGGTCCTCATAGCAATTATAGTGAGGGCTATATATACCTTAGTGTCATTATGGATAGGAAGGCCACTCATTCCTCCAGTACCCATATGGAGGTCAGACATGGCCACTAAGACCCTTATATTTTTTCTGTCCACTCTGAACCTATCAAACATTTTCTTATTATTAAAGTTACAATGAGTTATCCTTTCTTTATATTTACATCTTCTTGGGTGGTGGTTTTGTCCCAGCTAAGACAAGCAACTCACACCTGTAAGTAGAAAAACTAGAAGCAAGTGACAGCATTATCACAGACAGGTGGTGGGATTTCCTTTTAAATAACATATCACAACAGTGCAAACAAGCACAAAAATTAACTATGAATCAAAAATGATGTACAGAGTAATTAATTAACATATGCTGAGTTGGATATGCTTTGTTTGATAGAAAACACATTTCACTGAAACTCATTTTGTCAAACCTCATTTCACTGAAAATGAATTCCCTGAGCACAATTCACTGAAAGCTCACTTCACTAAAAACACATTTGACTGAAAATCATTTCATCAAAACAGGTATATGCCCTGTTCCCCACTGTAGTGCAATCCTGGAGTTAGTATGTATAGTTAGGAAGGGTGTGGGGGGCACAGCCCCACACATAGTTTGGGTATATATTATTTTGTGTAAAGAGTTTTTCATTTGACTCATAAAAATCCATGTCTATGGTTTACAACATTTAAAATATATACCCAAACTATGTGTGTGCACACCCTTAAACTAATACTTTGTTGAAGCAGCTATTGATTTAATTACAACATTCAGTCTTCTTTGGTAAAGTTTATTATCATGGCACATCTTGACTTGGCAATATTTGCCCACTCTTCCTTGAAAAAGTGTTCCAAATCTGTCAGATTGTGAGGACAAACCACCTCTGATTATTCTTGTGTTGTCATCTTCTGTGTCATAGTCATCCCACATATTTTCTATTGGATTTAGGCTTGGGCTCTGGCTGGCTGTTCCAAAACTTTAATTTTCTTCTGGTGAAGCCATTCTTTTGTTGATTTGGATGTATGCTTGGGGTCTTTGTCATGTTAAAAGGTGAAATTCCTCTTCATCTTCAGCTTTCCAGCACACGCCTGTATGTTTTGGGCCAAAAATGACTGGTATTTGGGACTGTTCATAATTCCCTCCACCTTGACTAAAGGCCCAGTTTCAGCTGAAGAAAAGCAACCCCAAAGCATGATACTGCCACCACCATGCTTCATCATGGGGATGGTGTACATTTAGTGATGCAAAGTGCTGTTTTTGTGCCAAATGTACCTTTTGGAATTGTGGCCAAAAAGTTCAACCTTGGTCTCATCAGACCATAACACATTTTCCCACATGCTTTTGGGAGACAATGTATTGTTTTGCAAATTTTAGCCAGGCCTGGATGTTTCGCTGTGCAAGAAAAGGCTTCTGTCTTGCAACCCTACCCTGTAGTCCAGACATATGGAGAATATAGGAGATTGTTGTCACATGTAACATGTCACATGGGCTACATTGAGGAGCAACTCATTTATGATCAAACACATAACATCTATCTTGAGAAGTTGGATATTTGGCAACATTATCTTGATGATTGTTGGTTAGTTTGGCATTCCGATGAAGAATATTTGGCTGAATTTGTGTCATACCTCAATCATAACAAATGGGGTATTGAATTTACTTCAACTTATCACCAAAATCAAATCAACTTTTTGGATGTAACAGTCATCAGGAACCCAGATGGTACTTTACAAAGCAAAACATTTTGTAAATACCCGCAATACAATACTTTATTACATGCAACTAGTATGCACCCCAGCCACATCATCTGGAATATACCCAAGTCCCAGTTCCTCAGGATACGCAGGATTTGTTCCGCAGAAAATGACTTTGAAGAATCACAACAAGATCTAACCAACAGATTTTGAACCAGGGGATACAAGGAGCCTGACATTCAGTTGGCACGTCACTTTGCAACAAATTCCACCAGAACTTCCCTTCTCAAATATTGTGACAGAAATAGGGATGCACAGGATGGAGGATTATGGTTTATTACTACCTTTGGGCGTAACATCAATTTGATTAGAAATACCATGATGAAACATTGGAACATCCTCACTGACAATGTGGATATTGCCTCCTTAGACGGTAACACTTGTCAATATGGTTACCGTAGAGGGAGAACACTAAGTTCATTTTTTTCACATTATAAGAGGATGAGTTCAGGTGGCATTATACATCAACAACTTAGGATTACTGGTGACAAACTTTGGGGCACTTATCAATGCAGCCATTGTTCATCATGTCCATTTATATTCACATCTAAACAATTTTCCAGTAAAAACACTGACAGGATTTTTTAACATGAATTTTTTTGGCAACTGTAATAGTGATTGGGTGGTGTATCTTGTGACTTGCACATGTGGTTAATTTTATGTGGGTCAGACATCACAGGCATTGAGATTATACATGTTGGAACATCATAGTGACATTCGAACCAAAAGAGAAACCAACGCTCTGTTCAGGCACTACACACAACATCATACTGCTAGATTTCAATTTTGTATTGTAGATAGAATTTTGGGTGACAGATCCAACAAACAGGGATGGCATTCCATTCTTAACCAAAAAGAGAAATACTGGATTATCAAGCTAGGGGCACTATTTTCTCCTGGTTTAAATGATCATTTATAATCAATTAATATACCCAATATTGAATGTATTATCATGCTTATGTTTTATTACCATATTTGCAATTTGGATCATCTATTTTTTACTTGTTATTTTTTATTTTCTAGTTTGTATTTTTCCTTCCTGTTTTTCTTTCAGGCAGTATTATGGGCATGCCTAAAATCCTTTGAAAGCACTTCATTGGTCTATGGACCTTATTTAAACCTGCATTTGTGCATCATTTCCTGTTTGTACTTTTCTTGTTCCACTGAGGAAAGCCATGTTAGGCTGAAACTGGTCTGGATTATTGAATTGTTCGATATGTATTAAAACACTTAAGGTTTACCTTAGTGTTGCTGTAGTTTTGCTGCTGATATATACTGAGTTTTGTGCTGGCATTTTTTCAGTTACTGATAGTTTGTTTTGCCTTGAACTTGGATCCTACTTGCAGGGCTTTTCTCTATTTCCACATGTAGTACACAACCAGTACTTGTCAGAAATTCCTGCAGCTCCTTCAGTGTTGCTGTAGGTCTCTTGGCATCCTCCCTGACCAGTTTTTGTCTTTTCTTCTCATCTATTTTGGACGGACGTCCAGTTTTTTGCAACGTCACTGTTATCCCATATTTTCTCCACTTTTTGATGACTGTCTTCTCTGTGTTCCATGTTATATCCAATGCTGTTGAAATTTTTTTGTACCCTTCTTCTGACTGATACCTTTCAACAATGAGATCCCTTTGATGCTTTGTAAGCTCTCTCTGAACCATGGCATTTGCTGTAGCAGGCAACTAAGTACATGCCAGGAAATTCCTACTGGGATAGTTAAACTTTATTTGGGGTTAATAAGAGTCTATTTAATTGATGGCAGGCATGTACCTAAGAAGATTGAATGCTGTAATTAAATTAAAATATACTTCAACAAAGTATTAGTTTAAGGCTGTACACACTTATGCAACCAGCTTATTGTATGCTTTTTTATATATATTGTTCCCCTAATAGATTTGTTTGTTTTTCAATTGAATTGTACAAGTTATAGGTCACATTAAAGGTGGGAAAAGTTTTGAAATAATTTATTGTGGTCTCATTTTTATATCACAAAAAAACTGGCATTTTAACATGGGTGTGTAAACTGTTTATATCCACTGTATATACCAATTCAACAATGCACATCTGTTAATAGAATATGAGTAGTTACCCATTTTCACATTTTTTTATTTATTAAACTGACACATATTGAATGCTAGTGACATATCTTTCTCATTGTAGACGTAATTTAGTATCAGTGTTGAACTCAAAAATCTACAGCACTGTTTAAAGAAAAAAGTAGGATAATACAGCATTCATTCCTCTTCAGCTTGCATTTTCAAATGTGGAGGGAACTTTTTCTCAGTACAGTAGCTGGCAATGAATGGGAGGCAGTAAAGTGTTTCAGATAATGCGTAAGAAAGAGCTAATGGATTGTGGCACTACCTGTATCACACAGCAATAGCTTTTGCTATACTGTTGTGTTTCAAAATTGCATATGTGCTGGCACTGCTATGATTCTAAAAATAGGATAATGCAGTTCATTGTAATTAATGTTCTGCTTCTCTTTTACTCTTCATGGAGGTTTCCAATTTCATCCCTCATTATCTTGCTCTCATCAAATTTTGAATAATTGCAAAGGATGGACCTGCACTGTGCCATTACCTCTCTGCTGAAGACCACATCTCCTAATTGAATTCTTTATGTGGAATTCTTTGCATTACTAGCAGATACAGTAAGTACAGACAGCCCACTGATTCTGTTTTAATTATACCGTCATGTGATACTGTGATTAGAATTATTAAACGTTAAATCATCTCTATGTGATTTATACTGTAGCTGTGGAAAACTGTTTTTTTTTTCAGATACGTGAAAGAAATGTATTTTGGAATAAGTATCCTTAACTGAGAGACAGATAAATGTGAGCATTAACATTTTTTGCTGTGCATTTGTCTGATGTAAGACATAGCTGTTTGTTAGACAAACTCAGAATTTTTGTTACAAGGTTATGACAGTCACTGTCAGACATCTTTTACTTAAGAACATATCACTTAGCTTATTTTAATGAAGAATGCATGCACTTCTTTTACAAGAGAGCAGAGAGTAATAGAACAACACAAAAATAATGCAAATCAGAACATAATTTATTTGCTGTTTCACACTGTGACCTCTTTTCACATTGATGGTTTGAATATCCATTTTGCTGATAATTCATATTTTATGTGCTAGCAATTTATTTAGTAATATGTCCAAATTGTTGTAATTAAACTATAGGCGTTAGCTCCTTAAATATCCTTTATCGACTGAAGCTTGCTCATTGCGCTTAGCTCAGTAATAGCCAGGTCTACCTTATATAACATTTCCATCAAGTGTGCTGTTTCTGTTTAAGCATCTTTCTGCAGTTTCCTTCTCCAATTAACTAACACTATAAAAAATATCAAAAGCATGATATCCTGCTTGTGTTCTATTGAGGTACTAGAATAATGAATCATTTAGAGTACACTGTATAAGGCAATATTAAATTATAGATTCTAGGTTAAAAAAATGATTATGACATAAGAAAACTACAGAGTACAACAAACTGGGTATCATAATTAGATGCATACTATTGTCTTGAATATGTAGTAAGTGGCAGTGAATGCAAGTGACCACTGCATCATTCAATGATTTGTTGTTTAGAATTGACATGCTTTCCTAGCACACCTTCAAAGCTTGTAAAGCAATAAAAGTTGAAGGCTAAAGCTAAGCAGAGGATGGAGATTTGTCTCTAATCTCTTTAGTCCATGTTCAAGAACATATCTCAAGTCAAGTACGGGGAGTAATATAAATAATAACGCACTGTATTTCCCTATTTCAGGCTGGCTGGTTAAAACTCCTATTGATTCAACAGCATGCACATGGTAGGAAAACCACATAGGAAAACAGGCTTTTCTTCATGTTAAAACAGCATTTATAAAGCAACAGTTAATATAAGCACATGACACACTTTTAATGTGAAAAAATGCAGACCTATGCAGCTGTACGCTAAGCAGGAAAAAGCCAAATCGCTGAATTCCAGGTCTTTTTTTTTCAAGACTCTATATGTATGTTTATCCATCTATCTAATTTATTTATTTATATATATTTTTATTTTATTTGTCATTTGATTACCAGGAAAGTCCAAACGGGCACAAATCCTGTTTTGATAGAATATTCAGGGAGAAAAATCTCCATAAGACATAAAAATATACATATGTATAATTATTTAAGTATATTTGAATATTATGGAGAAAGAAGAAGTAACAAGGTACAGGAAGTACAGAAACAGAAACCTGACAGTAAGAAGAATATTATAGGCTAGAAAGATCAAAGAAAGGTGGAGAAGAAGATAGAAAAAGAAGATTTAAAGATGATAATATAGAAGGAAACAAGGCAGAAATAAGGTAGGTGCTAAGAGCAGTAAAAGAGTGGATATATAGTAGATTGCAAGAAGGTAAGAGTATAGAAGAGAAGGAATGTAACAAAAAGAATATAAGAAGGGGTGAATAAATGGGTCAATTTAACTTGGAGAAAGGCAAGTAAAGATTCTGAGTTGAGAAGGTATTCTTTTAGGGTATGCTTAACAATGGGACTTGTATTTTTTTTTTTCTGGTGAGCATAGCAGACATTTAGGAAGGGTCTATTTGAGAGTGTTACTAATGGCTGGACAGTGGAAAAGATTATCTCTCATTTAGTGGGCAAGTAGAAGTTGAGTATACTGATGTTATTGAGCAACTCAAGCCACGTTAATGTTTTCAAAGCACAGCAGTGATGACTTTTATATAACAGATTGTTTGCAAATCTAGCTACTTTGGAATATCGGTAAGAATTAGCAAAGCATACAGTAGGGAAGCAGAAGGTATGTGTTGGCTAGTGTGACTAGAGGTATCGGAGAAGACTATTTTTGGATCTGTAAAACACACCAAGTTTTTTATGTATTTTTATAATTCTGTATATAAAGATCTAATTTCAGTTGATCTGCGATTGTGATACTTAATAATTTGGAATGAGATACAACTTCTATATCTAAGTGATTGATAGAAGTGATTTTGAAGATGTTTTTCAGAGATATTAGAGATTTGGGGAGAAATAGTAATAGCCTGGTTTTATTAGAATTTAGGAAGAGTTTCTTTCACAGAGCCAGTATTCAATGGAGTTGAAAGCATTTTGAGTAATGGAGAGTAAATGGTGAAGAGTGTTTGATGAGCAGATGAGTCTGGAGTCTTTAGCAAACTGGATGAGGGAAGCCTTTTGGGAGGATCTATTTATGATGTTAATAAAGATGTTAAAAGAGAAGAGGTCCAAGGATGGAGCCTTGAAAAGAGCAGGATGTAGAGACCCACTGTTGCTAGAGAGAAAGGTACCTAGTGACCCAGCAGAGTGTTGTAGTAGACAGACCAAATACATACATTTAAGAGTGCATATAGACCAATAGACTGTGTCAAAGGCTTTGGAGATACCTAAAAACAGGAAAGAAAAAAACTTCATATTATCTCTAGCTTTTATGATGTTATCTAAGAAGGCAACCAGAGTGGCTGTTTTGTTGTTGTATGGATGAAAACCAAGTTGGGTAGAAGTTAGTAGATTTTTTTAAAGAAGGCATTGTATGATTGGTAATGTATGCACTTTTTAGAGAGGTGAGATAAGACAGTGCCAGGCCTAAAGTTTGTTTTTTCAGAGAAGCAACCACCTTTGTGAAGAGGTATGATGCAGATTTTTTTTTCCAGAGAAATGGGACATGCCTTTCTTGAATGGATTCATTGATCAAGAGAGTGACTGTATAATCAATGGATGTAGCATCAAGCTTTAGATATTCTCTAGGCTGGTTGTCAATGGAGGGTGAGTTGGCCTTGAGCTTACTGAGTAAGTGTTTTATATGTGAGCTGGAGACATTTTTAAGGAGAAAAGAAGATTATTGGAAGTGGGAACCTCATCATGGCCACTGTTAGTTTGTATGGGTTTTTGTGTCAGAACAGCAATAGAAGGGGGAGTTTAATAAAGCCTACATGTTTTTTTTCTGTGTAGGCATCGCACCACATGGCTAAAAACTTTTTACATTCAGTAAGCGCTGCTGAGCAGCATGCATGAGTGCACCAACACAGAAACTTCCATGGCATGCAAATCACCTCATAAGCAGGTGAATCTCATGCAAATGAAGCAGGTAGAGTGATCCAGCAAGCAGATAGGCAGCCTTGCAGACACCATGTCAGTGTCCATAGTGAAAATGGAAACATTCCATGTACAGGACTGTAGACAGACAAAA
This sequence comes from Protopterus annectens, assembly GCF_019279795.1. Classification (NCBI taxonomy): domain Eukaryota; kingdom Metazoa; phylum Chordata; order Ceratodontiformes; family Protopteridae; genus Protopterus; species Protopterus annectens. The sequence continues at coordinate 1,509,401,000 of NC_056735.1, read as the reverse complement.
GGGGCTGTAAAATGGTGGTAGATAGACAGAAATGGCATAGCACACACATATATGAGCAAAACTATCCTCTGTGTGTTCCAAATGTTACAGTAAATATGTTAAAATACATTTTTTAAATAATTTCAGCATGTTTGCATGACATGCCACAGTGCACAAACATGCCTTAAAAATGTGGAAAAATCAAATATTAATATCATGAGATGGAAATTCATTACAGGACCCTGCATGCACTATCTACAATGGTGCATTGGTGCTGTTCCTAACATGGAAGGGCTTAGAAGCATGTAATATTCAGGCTGTGAGCACAAACCCCTATGCAAATGAGGTGGAGATACTGAATATCATAATGGGGTAATTGTGTCTGCAGAACCCCTCCATGTAGACAGAGAACCAAGTTAGTGTCCACAGAGGAGGTAGCTGACATCAGGAGAGGGTGTGTCCACTAACTTCTAAGCTGATTGGAGCATAGCTGCTCCTTTTTGCATGGGGAGCTGCCATGCTGAGCATGCAAGGTTGAGAGGAGTGCATTGACTGCTAAGCAGTGATTACCTACAGGACATGCATTTGCATGGTGTACCACAGTATTCAGAGTATCTATAAGGTCAATGATGTATTAATTACTGTTGATCCTTGCTTAACGTAAACTAGGGTCATTAAATGATGTCAGTGATATATTAGGCAGGTGCAATGCATTATAGGTTGCCAGTCAAACAGGCAGCACCTACAGTAGAGCACTGTAAAGTATACACATACCCTACAATCTGATTTTTCCCCATACTCCACCATTGGAGTACGGACTTTGAAATTTTAACTGAAAGAATGCTAGGGGCTACTGCAGCTCTGCTACATTTGTATGTATTAGATGCTGAAGTCAATGCTGCTGCTGCTGACAATAGAACTAGGAAGAGAAGGAGAAGAGTGTTCAGGCCCAGGGTAATATTCCAAAAGCTACATAAGCTTGAGATTGTAGAGCAATACAGGTTGGGCATGGACATACTGTAAGAACTTACTGAGCTCCTCCAGCCTCAACTCAGGCCCAGAGCCAACAGAGGATGACCCATCCCAATGGAAACAAAGGTATGTGTAGCCCTTAGGATAATAGCTACAGGTACCTTCCAAAGACCAACTGGAGACATGATGGGGCAGGGGGCTCACAGCCATCAGCATCCAGGGTACTCCACCAGTTCCTGGATTCCATGATACCACATGCCAGTGAGCACATATATTTTCCCCTCACCCCTGAGGTGAGGGCCAGCAATATGCATCACTTCTACCATGTAGCACACTACCCTGAGGTACTGTGTGCCATAGACAGCACTCATGTACACATCAAGGCACCACCCAGTGAGGAAGGTAGAATCTATGTCAACTGCAAGGGGTTACACTCCATAAACTATTAGGTCATGTGCAATGCCCAGGGGATTATCATGAATGTGTGTGCTGGAAGCCCTGGAAGCTATCACGACTCCAATATCTGGCATGCGTCACAGCTGTACCAGATGTTTGCTATCAGGGACATCCCACATGGCCATTTAGTGGGGGATGCTGCCTACTCGCTGGAACCGTGGATGATGACACCTATCAGAAATAAACACACACTCACAGATGCATGCCATAATGAGGCACACTGACAAGCTAGGAACATCATAGAGCATGTGCTTGGGTTGCTGAAGATGCATTTCTGGTGCCTTGATATATCTGGTGGATCCCTGCAATACTCTCCAGCCACATGTGCACATATGTTCACAGTATGTGCCATGCTACACAATATGATCCTGCAGAAGCAATTGCAGCAGGATCAGCATAGGGAAGAGATACACAGCCCCTACTAGTGGCAAAGTCACCACAGCCACACTCAGAGGCGGACTCGGAGGAGGAACCCCCTGATGATGTCCATCTAGGCAGACATAGGCTTGCCCAGTATGCCCTAGCAGTGGCTAAGAGACAATGCATAGCACATTCACTGATAACCTAGGGAACTAGGGACTGACACCTTACTCATACTCACATACATGTATTAAAATAGCTGATGCTAGGCAACCGACACAACCTGTGCCTATCCATGTATTGGCTGTGTACCGCTTGCATCACACAGAGTCACCCCTGAACTACAGTTCTGTCAACTGCTGCACTCTCAAGGTAAATCTCTAACCTACACAGTAATTGTAAGGATTACTATAATAAGGTATAGTATTTATGGATCTGCTGTTGTTATGCAAGGAAATATAGTAGGCTATTTGGTCAGAGTTAACATCCACAAGGGAAAACTGATATTCAGTCCAATAGTATGTGTTACTTAATTTTCACTAGGCCTCATGGTTGAAATATTCACAACATCTGGCAAGGGAGATGTTAAACAGTGGGCACACATGATATTTAGACTACTATTTACCCAAGCTGATCATGTTCTGTTGTTCCCCCACCCCCAACACAGCAGTGTACCCATATAACCACTTTAACAGAAAATCAGCTATGGTATATCAGTGGACTAGGCAATCTCAGGGCTGCAAATAGTGCTCTCACATTGTATGTCTTTCTTCATGCAGGATAACAATGTACATATGTATGCAGTTGATTATGTGATGAATGACCCCTCTCTGTCTAGCAACCTGTGTGACTCAGTGGACTAAGGAAGCTAACAACGGTTATGGTGCTGATGGTTCTAATATGAAATTACTCACATCTTTTGCATGTGAGGTAGTAGTATATTGGCGTATTCACAGAATGTCATATCTCACAATCTCTTAGTGCAAGAAATCTGGACTAAGCCAGAAAGATTAGGGAGACAAAGGTCTAAACACAGGGACAGAGTTTAAATATTGGTAACATAAACCTAGACAGTTGCTGGAATTAAAGATGTTGCAGTAGTACATGCTTTCTGATGGATATAAAGTTTGACACACAATTGTTTGTCTGTATTATTAGAAAGTATTGATGTCAACATTCAATAAAGCACAAGAAGACCACAGATGTGTGAGGAACACACCAAACATATGAGGCAAAACTCTGGGCATTCTGTGAAAATTAGGACAGTTGAGAGGTTTGCAGACTCTCAGTCTGTTGGTGGTGGAACATTATCAACCCCAGTCACATATTTGGTATAGCAGACAGTTGAGGAATGCTATGGACATTTTGAATAAAGTGTAATACTGCAGAAACAGGAGTGGCTGTTAATGTCTGTCACATACAAAATCCTGGACTGGAATACAGGTGGGTGTGGCCTGGAGTCACATTACAAGTATGGACATCCTACTGGGTATGCCTGTACACTTAGTAAAAATGAGCATAATTCTGTTGGCCCTTCATTGAAATGACCTGTTATGTATAAATGTCTATACATACAGACATATACATATACATATCCGTCTGTCAGTATCTCTCTCACACATACATAGTATATCAATCACTGTTTAGTGTCAAATAGATATATACTGATATATATAGATATATATATATATATATATATATTAAAATGATACCTAGACTCCCCCCATATATTTACATAACACATATACATATCATATAAACACAAACACAGCTACATTTATATATACATCCCTATTATATACAACAATATGTGTGTGGATGTCTGCATTGTCCAACATACTCTAATAATGACGAGTAAGCTCCACTATCACACAACCATAATGTTGCTCAAAGAATCCAAACTAAGGGTGCAGCAGTGCATAATCCACTTACATACAGACCCCTATACCTGCTGGATGTCATCACGTAGACAGATACAGGTGAGCAGGTGGTGTAATGTATAATGATGTCAATGCACATTGTACCTGCCCACATGCCACCTATCTAACTGCAAGCAGCCACACATGACCATACTGGTAACTACAGACATGTAGCTAGGATAGCAACAGTTATCTCACTGCTAGGATACTAGATGCAGATAACAGTATTAACCAATGTCACCCTGCAGGACACAGATGCTGTTCAACACAAGTTTAGTCTGTGTAATGCACAAGTACTGTACCTGCAATAACCTGTGGAGCATGTGATAAGTACTGTGATCTATAGCATGTAAGCCTAGATAGGTAGGATTTCTAATCTCACTGCAGCCCACTTTTTGTGTGTGTGTGTGTGTGTGTGTGTGTGTGTGTGTGTGTGTGTGTGTGTGTGTGTGTGTATACACACACACACACACACACACACACACACACACACACACACACACCTGCAAAACAATGGATGTTCCCTCATAGGCTATCTGGCAGCAATGGTTATGCATTTTTTGGCCTATTACTTGCTGCTGGCTTTTTAACTGCCCTCTTCTTCAAGGCCTGATGATGTCAGCCACCTTAAAACTACCAGATGACAAGGTAGTAACAGGTACAAGCTGTGGTACATGCGATAAGTACTGTGATCTATAGCATGTAAGCATAGATAAGAAGGGACTCTAATTTCCCTCCGCCCAACATGGTGCATGTGTATATCCATATGGCTTACATATAATAAACTTGGACAGAGTTAGGGTTTTGCATCATTTTATTTGGAGCGGGTGATGTGGCCCCACCAAATGACTGACCACAACAAGGCTTGCTGATATCAACAAGCATTATATGTTCTAAACTGATAGTAGTAGCAGTCATGAGCTGTGTTGTGTGCATTGGATATTGTGATCTGTAGTGTGTACCAGTACATAGGTAAGTGTCTAATCACCATACAGCCAATTTGCAGTTTGTGTGTGCCTTGGCGTGTCTTGTATGCAGTGTGTGGAAGTGGTGCTAACCTAAATGTAGCCATGTTTGTGTGTGAGGCTATTACAGTAGTATACATCATGTTATGGAGCCATAGGACATGTGAAATTAAATAGCATAATGGCCATACAGCCCTCATAAATATCTCGGTACAGGATAAGCACATATTGCCGCAGTCCAAGAGGGACTCAGGCTGATCCAGTGTATTGAGATGACTGACAAGCAGCCAATCAAACAGATAGCATGTGCTGAGGTGCACTGAGGTCCTCTGTGCACCATTAGGTAGGGTCTATTTCAAGGGTGTGCTTATGTCTGCTAGACAAATGTCTCCCACCAGCATGTAGTACTAAAGTCACATAGTAGGTTAATGTCCTTACAGTGAGTCATCCATCTACTATGCTCCCTACAGATAGGCAGCATATACACTCCAGCAGGGTCACACCTTGCCCTGTAGCAGACCTTATCACAAATTATGAATGCATGAGTATTCTGACCACTGCCATTGTCCTTGGTAGAGTGTCATACAGATGTGAACCTATGGAGCCATGAAAGTATACTGCTGTACCTTGCTGAAGTCATATTTCTGCTGTGTTGCCATGCCATGCTGTGCCGCTTCACTGCCGGTGTGTGTCCATAGGTTATCCCCTCAGACTCCTGCAACAGAAACATACACAGGTCCATGACAATTCTGTCATTGTGTAACAATACCTCCAGTACAACCTCATACAACATAAGGTCCACAAAAGTATGTTGCATACTCATGACACACGCCAGCATACAGTGTATGCTGGTGACCACTACAAGTGGCATGGCAAAACAATACTGCATTACACAAATACATGTCAAGTAATATAGTCACTTTGTGCATCAGACACATAGCTGCATTCCCCTACACCGATGGGAAGGATGACTGAGATGTGGTACAGGTATCATCACTTGCACAGGGTGATGTGTGGGGGTGCTGGAGGCCTAGGCTGACCCAAATGGTTGACAGTATGTGTGTGGGTCAGGAAGGGGAGCAGGTTAAATGGACCAGGGAGAGGTGCTGTGTGTGTCTGTGGGTGACCTGCATGTGATAGTGGTGTGTGAGTGTGTGCACATACACAGTTAAGCTCAGTGCTAACCCTACACATCTGTATGTTGGACAACTTTGGACTGCACATGGTAGAGTTGACAGTTCACCGTCGCCAGCCCTGAAAATGGGAGCTGGCTCTGCCAGGAGTTGCACTGGCACCACTATGCCCAAGGTCAGATGCAGTGCTAGTACCCGATGGTGACTGTTGTCTGCTGGGACCGTGTCCCCTACAGAATCACACAGTACCACATGCCCATGGCCTGCCCACGTTGTGGTGTGGACAGTACACACCCCTCTGTAGCACTGGATGTACTGCCACTAGACGAGTGTAACTGTGTATGTCAGCATGAACTCTCAGTAGATGATATTGCTAATCTATGTCCACAGGCCAACACTGATCTCCAACCACACATTCCAGCAGAGACAATGTGTGGTCCAAAACAGACACTGTCTCAGCCCACTGTCTGTCCACTGCATCAGTTAACTGACACAGAGTGTCCCCAATGTGGTGGAGACTGTCACGGATGTCAGACTATGCTGCATCCATAACCCTAACCATATGTCTGGTGGTCCGTTCAAAATGTGCCTGTACTTCCATGATGGCCCAAAACATGCACCAAGTGACTCATGATGTGACACCTGCAACAGGTGATGGACGGAAAGCAGTCCTCCTATGAGCACCCCTGTCAATCTGCCTGTGTGGGACCTCGCCAACTCTCTGGCTATGGCCAGTGTCTATACTCGCTGAAGCCATAGTTGCCACACTGTCTCCACCGTCTGACTGTCCCATATTTGAGGCCTGTGGGGACTAGGTATATGTGGGCATGCTGACTGTGTTTAGTGACAAGGGGTGTAGAAGATGGCTCTCAACCTCTGTGACAGATTAATCGCCTGACAACCCCACCTGTGCCTCACTGTGGCCACCATCATTATCAGAGTCTAAACATCAGGTTATGTTGGGGAGAGACCTCAGCCCCCTGGTCACCTGTGGAAACCAAGACAAAAGCAGTACATTACTACCTGTACTATTATGTACTATTATGTATTCAAAATCCACAAAGAGTCATAATAATGAGGATCCACAACTGCATTACCAGTCTCACATCTTCTTATCTCCACTTTCATGCACAACATTCAACTCAAGGACTTTATAACAAGCATGTCAGGTAAATCACGTGACACTCGGCCAGTACAATGTACCTTTTAGGTATGCAATATGAAACTATACCTGCTAAAACAACACATAAAACCCAGTACACTTATCCTAACAAATATATACAAATACAAGTTTCAGTGCCTAAGGTATGTACCATTGACCTTTCAGTTTTTACATGGCATGTTGCATTAATTGCCTTATGTACACCAGAAGGCTTATTTGCTCTGAACTATAACTGCATAAGTGTTTCTGCTAATTCAATTACACTCTTGTGATTACCCACTGGAGGAAACTTAGGTAACTGTTTCAGACTGGAGCATACATTCTACTCTGGTTACACACAACATTAAGTGTACATAGGGAATTATTCTGGCCCTTAACCTTAATAGCATATATATGTCCCATAACAAAAAAGTATTGAGCTTACCAGGAGCAGGACCATGGCCTTGGATAACTCCTGATGAACCTGTAAAAAGGTGAGAGTGAGGCAATTTCAGTACCACCACATGTTGCAGCGCAACAAGGTAATACCTGCATATATCTGACATGTACAGTAGCTACTGTGTTACTTGATGTATTGGTGACATTTTGAGTATGAGTATACAACTAAGTATAAACTTCCCACAGCACATAGACCTGACACCCATGTAAAGGTATGTACAGCCTGACAGAATGACTGCTACAGTATTACGATAGTGATCACTGTAAGCTTACCCACACGCTCCTCTGCTGTGGACACTGTGTCACCCACCTCCACAATGTATGGTGTGATGGATGCCTGGGAGGTGTTGTATGTCCCTAGGTTCACCAGGAATTCCTCAGTGGGGGTGAGTAGTTGTTCCATTGCAGGCCCTCTACCAATTATAGCATGATCCCTGGCTACATCAGCTGCACTTCATCATGTAGCATTCACCATGTCTGTAGCATGGTGTCATAGCTGCCCATATATCCTGTCCTGGTGGCAAGTCTCATTCACAGCCCGGACAAGGTCTGCCCACAATGCAACCCACTGTTCCCTGTTATGCCTCCCCCTGGATAGAAGGATATGATGATGCTGCCAGAGTCATTGATGTATTAGTTCATTATCAGCATCTGAGAAGAGGGCATTCTGTCTACAATACATTAGTCCTGAAAGACACCAAAAGGGAAACACATTACAAGCTCAAATACATAGATGTCCACTATGTACAGAAACAGCAAGAACAAAATGGCTGGCACTATCCACTGCTTGTTCACACATGTCATACCCCACAGTGTGACAACATGCTACATGTGTGGATGCAACCAATATAGTATCATTATTGAGGTAGTTCCCTCTGTACCATGAGAGATTCTGCTGTATGGTCATAAACCCAGCAATCTGGTCCACTGTGATGTGTCCCCTAAGGCCAGCCACTCAATAATATGTCATAATACCAGTGCCAGACAAATAGTAGTGTGCTATTATGACCACTATATAGGGACAGTTAAACAACATTAACTGTGCCACAATGACTTTATGGAAGGCTAAGTGGACACAGTTCATGTTACTGTTAGTTCATACTGAATAACATAACTCTAGAATTATTGTCCTAAAACAGCCATACTTTGTTTTGTGCACTATATCCTGTGTGTATTCACTGCTGAATTATACAGCTGTTCCCACTGGACTTAGAGGCTGTATGTTATTGCTATTAGTCTGTGGTTTTACAGAGCTGATACTGTATGCAGTATAATCAATTTTAATTATAATGTATGCAATATAATTCATTTTACTGTCCATCTCTATTCCTTGCATACTCTCCACATCACATTCTTGTAACCTTTGCACTAATTCTGCCTTATTTACCTTTATTTTTCTTCTGGAGCGTTTCTCCCCGGGCCTCCGCTGAAAACAGGCTCTGTGGAACCTAGTCGGACATTCCCGGTCAACAAATGTTAAATAAAAAAAAAAAAAAAATTTTTCAGTTTGCATGGGTTTCATTCCTGTGTAACCCCCCACCGCCACCTGGGATTAACTGCATAAAAAGAAGACGTTCACAGTAGTAGAAACACTTAATTTATTAAACAGGATAAAAGCTTTCGGGATGTACCCTTCCTCAGTTACAGTTAATACATTTTAAAAAAAAATAATTTCACTAACCGGGATAAGCCGAAAGACACAACAACAACACTTCAATGCATAATAGCACATGACATGACCAACCAATAAAATAACACATCCAATTAACAAACAATTAACATAAAACACCATAAAAGTAAAATAAAAAATATATAAACACATGCATAAAGAATTTGTAAAAAAAAAAAAAAAATATATATATATATATATATATATATATATATATATATATATATATATATATATATACTTTCATATCATTTATATTTCATCTGTTTTTCAACCAAACAGGGCATTATAGTGACCACGTTATTTAAACCAGGGAACTTATCAGCATCTAATCTCGTTATCCACCCATTTTCAGCAATATCTAATCTATTGTTTTATGTCACCCCTCTTATATTCCTATGAACAACTTCCAGCACTTTAAATTTGAATGTATGTGTACTACCATATTTATTAATATGCTTACCTAGAGCATTTGTCATCACATTTCTTCTTATATCAAATTTGTGCTCTATGATTCGGTCTTTTAACCATCTCGAGCATTTCCCTACATAAAAACATGTGCATCTTGTACATGTATTTAAATAAACAACCAGTGTTGTATTACAGGTTGCCTGACATCTTATACTAAATTTACGCTTGGTTGTTGGGTGTACAAATTCCAATAGATGACAAATATTGTTACAGCAGCTACAACTGTAGCTGAGTAATGTTCCTATCTTATCATTAACCTTAAAATCCTTATAGCAAAGCTGCCTTCTTAAATTCGTACTATTCCTATATGTGAAATATGGCCTATTCCCCAGTAAGTTTTCCAATTCTGTCATAGAGATCAATATCCGCCAATTTCTCTTAATAATATTTTCTACATTTGTGGTCATCCTATTATATGTGGTTATATAACACACTTTAGATGTTATATCTTTATTTACCCTAGATGAATTATCTACTACTTTATCACTAAAAAAAGGTGGGGCAATTTTTGTCCTACCATCAAATGTTTCCTTCATTATTTCAGATACTAGATTTTTATTATACCTTCTGCTAAGAAAATCATGCATTAATTTTTCCATCTGTTCTATACATTTCACACTATCAGTGTTCAGCCTACTTATTCGTAGGAACTGTGCCTTGATAATACCATGAAAAACATGTTTAGCATGCATATTATCAATATGTGTATAGCTAGTCACCTGAATATCCTTATTATAAACACAGGTATTAATTACACCAGAAATTCCTGCATTTATAATAAGGATGTTCAGGTGAATAGATATACAACAAAAATTTCCAGAATTGTTGTTTCCACAGCACCACTTCAGCCCTCCTTTCCTTTACTACTGCCATAAACCAAAACAGGAATGACAATAGGCTAACCTCCTCCCTCTTTCTTGACCTATCAAAAGCCTTTGACATTGTCAACCATGAGCTTCTCATACTTTCACTAAAATCTATTTCCCTCAACAAGCCCGTTATCCAGTGGTTCCAGTCCTACCTGACTGGTAGACAACAGGTGGTACTATGGCACGGTAAACACTCTAGCCAGCTTCCTCTCACACTTGGTGTCCCTCAAGGGTCCATACTAGGTCTGCTACTCTTCTCTATTTTTATCAAAAACCTTCACACTGCTATCCCTAAAGCTACCTGCATTCAATATGCAGAGGATTCCACTCTGATCTGCTCAGCCATCTCCCCATCTGAACTGCAAACCTTAACCCAAAATATATTTAACACTATCGAGAACTGGCTCACCAATCAACGCTTACTTCTGAACCCCAATAAAACTAAACTTCTACTCTTCTCTCCCACTAGTAGATCCAGCACACTTTCATTCTCTGTCACATCTAACAATGGTACCACTATTTCCCCAGATAATCACACCAAACTGCTAGGGGTTATCATAGACAATAATCTCAAATTTGACCTACAGGTCAACAAAACCATACAGACCATCAATAAGAAGCTTGGATCACTGTATAGAAACAAGACATTTTTAACCCCACTGGCTAGGACTGCAATCGCCCGATCACACCTACTCTCTACACTTTTATATGCCTCACCTGTACTCTCAAATCTCAACAAATCTGAACTAGGTAAGCTGTCCCATAGCTACAATCATATTGCCAGATTCGCCACTGGCTCCACCTATAAAACCCACCACTGTCAGGACCTTAAACAACTAGAGTGGCTAGACCTGCCCAGCTTAACTCAGTTCAATCAACTCTTAATAGCGCACAAGATTTTGTACCACCCTGAAGATATACCCTCACTTAAAAATATTATTAATCCATATAGCAACTTGAGATCCCTACAGTTAGCCGATAAACTACTGGTCCAAACCCATAAAGCTAATAACTCTGCTAGTGAATTCCTGTTTGCTAGCTTCATTGGCAAAACCTGAAATTTGTTGCCAAACTATGTAACTCGACAATCCTCCAAACATCTCTTAAAAAAAAAAAAAACCTCAAACAATATCTCAAAGTGAATTAGCTATGCTATGTAACAACCCTGATTAAGTTATAAACTGAAAGCATATTCTGTAGTTATCATAACTTGTAACTATGCCACCAAGCTCTGCTTCCAATCTGATGTCTCTTACTTTTAATTATGTCTGTCCATGAGAATTGTGAGTCCCTACTAGGGAACCCTACTAAGCCATTGCATATAATCACTTTGTTTTTATAATCGTTTGCTAACTTCTGCGTAATCTATATAAGCTTGTCTATGTGGAGCTTTTCTCCCTGGGCCTCTGCTGAAAATGGACATGTATCCAGTCAGACTATCCCTGTAAACAAATGTAAAATAAACAAATAAATAAATAAAATTGCAAAAGACAATGCAACCCTGGTATATTGTACGTTCTCTGTATGTGTAAGACAGGTATCAATGACATGTCATTACCATAGGTCTAAGACAGGCTTACTGCTGTAATCCCTATTCTGCATACCTCTATCCTCCTATATGCATCCAGTTATACACAAAAAATAGTTACATACCTGGTGGAGTGCAGTACTCCTCTGTTGCAATCTGCTACTAGCAATGTTTCGCAAAGGTGTGCTCTATGTGAGGGAAGTCTCATACAGAATGTTTGCCCATAGCCAGCTGCTTGCATTTTAATATGCTTCTCATTAGCATGTAATTGCCTCTAAACCAATCTGTGACTCTGATATGCTAATTACAACCCAAACAGCTAAGTTGCATTATCATTATCCAATGACATGTGACCACTGTGCAATATCATGTAGAATAGGGCCCCTTTCTTAGCTGTTGAGATGGACATTACTGGGGTGAGGAGACTACAACATCACAGAGTGTCTGTAGCAGAAACCTTTACATTGAGCTGTGTGTACTACAGGCTGAAGATGCTGCTGCTGGTAATAGACATAAGCAGAGAGTGTGAACACTTTGGAGGACAACAAGCTGTAGGTGTATCTGTGTTAGCTGTGTCAGCCTTGTTGTAGAGGCAGAGCCAGGGTGAGGATACTCCTTAAACTCCAATTACGGCAATATGTTTAAGGTACATATGTTAGGCAACTGTGTCAATAACAGAGTACTAGGTGACATATAATTATGTTATATGACTATGTAGTGTGTCCTACCTGCAGGCTTGTGACTTCCAGCACTAAAACGTATTTATTTAATTTGCAATGCTTTGTGTGATTAGGAAGTGCATGTGTCATTCATTAATTGCTGTCTTCACAATAATGTAATTGAAATGCAAGACAACACTGGATTTGAACCCGGGACTGTGCGTGTCAAAATATACTGTATATAAGGTATTTAACAGACTGAGCTACTGAACCACTGCTAGAGAAGGCTTATTTGCAAGATATATGTGCACACATACAGGCTGAGACAAGGATTTTCTACATTCATCACTATGTGCATGTTTTTTATGGATGCATTTCTACACCAGAGTTCCAGTTAAATATGTATTTTGCCATGGATGTCTTAACAGGTGACGTTTTGCATGTTGCTGATAAAAGGACACATTTACCTGCTATTATAGGCCTCAGTCACATCCATTATCATGTCTTTGGCTGTCTAGTGATGTACTACTGCACCAGAGTCGAAGGTAGACTCCCATTGTTTCCATTAATTTTTATTCCAGTTTGTGCGGTGCAGCACGACATGCAGGTCCTCTGAAACATGCCTAATGACTGTAATTAGCAATTACTGTGCATTTGCAAAACAGTAGCTGGAACAGAAACACGGCAGCAGAATGTATATAAAAATGTAATTTAATGCATATAAAAATCCAAAACCGTAGGTAAGCACTTTCACAAAATTATTTGCTTTGTCAGACCTATACTAATTAACAAACCATAACTAAAATATATACACAAATCAATGATATCACATTTTCAAATCAACCAACCAATGCATGATATAAATTAATTAAAATTAAAGTCTTAAGGGACATAAAACCAAAAAAGCTTACTGTTGTTAAAAATATATCTACATTACTTTTCATTTCAACAATTTCCTGGCTCTGAACTTGGACTTAATAGATACATACTCATTAAGTCCAATACCTTTATGTGCTCCAAGCCTCAAAATCCATCTAGGCTGAGCTCCCTCAGTGTTATTCACTAAACTCCCCATTCTAAGTCCCTCATCAATGACAGACAATACCATGAACTTAAATTCATGTCCATTACCCTTAATTAATATATGTTTAGTTATTGCACTGTATGTATGGCCTTTCTGGGCACAATACAAATGGTCCCTTATGCATTCTTTAAGAGATCTATTAATCTTTCCTACTTAGAACGACTTACAAAGTCTGCAATAAGCATAATGTACTAAGTTCTATAGTCTGCATTTACCCTAATATTATATTGAACTGTTGTGTCAGGGTGTTCAAAAGAAAGGGATGTATCAATATAACTACAGAAAGTACAACTCCCACATGGTCTGGTCCCACACTGCATACTATTAGTCAGTGGCTCACTAATGTTTTTTAGATAGCATAGCCTCTGTTTTAAAGAACATGATTTCTTATAACTGAACTTAGGTGCCTCTCCTACTATCTGGACTATTTCAATATCCGTTTGTAAAACTTGCCAATGTTTGTTACTAATCCTCCTCAGTTCCTAATCATTGGTAGTATATTTCAATGTAAAAAAGTGAATTGTTTACTAGAAACATCATCCTTATCACTATCCAAACTGTTTGAAGAATAAGGTTTGGCCTTAGTCCCTCTCAATTCGATGGCTTGGGTAGATGCTGCTTTGACATCCTTGCAATTATAACCTCTGCTACTGAAACCAACTTTTAACTGTCTAAGGTCCTTCATTAAATCTTGGTCATTATCAGCCACCCTGGACATCCACATAGTCTGGTTCTTCAATACATTCTTAAAGATATGTTTGGGGTGCATACTCGTACGATGAACGTACGTTGGATGATAACATTCCTTCGTATGCCTACTTGTATGATACACACTCAGGTAAATAATGCTCTCTTCAAAGGTAAGAAAACAGCATCCATGGGACCAGACAACATCCTGGGCTGTGTACTGCATGAACTACAAAATGAACTGGCACCTCATCTAAGTGTCATGTTTAATCATAGCCTCACCTCAGGCTTTGTGCCCACAGAGTGGTGCACAGTTACAATCATCCCACTCCACAAGGGGGGATCCACTTTGGATACCAGGAACTACCATCCCATCAGTCTGATGAGCCTGATCTGCAAGGCCATGGAACATATTATCATGGAACTTATAAATAAAGACATTGGCAACCTTCAAACACTGGATCCCACCCAGTTTGGGTTCATGAAGGGCTGATCTTGCCTCCTGAACCTGATCTACTTCTTTGAATCAGTCTCCAGAGCCGTGGACAAGGGTAAGGTAGTTCACACAGCCTACTTGGACCTCACCAAGGCTTTCAACATTATCCCCCACTCATAGAAAACTTACTAAGCTGGGCATTAATCCCTATGCCACTCGATGGGTTGCAAACTGGATTACTGACAGAACACACACTGTAAAAGTAGCTGACTCCAAATCCAGCTCCAGACAAGTGACAAGTGGTGTACCACAGGGTTCTGCCCTGGAACCACTCCTGTTTGGCATCTACTTCTCTGAAGTACTGGCCAACACTAAGAGACTCTGGCTTACAAAGTTTTCAGATGAAAGCAAGCTGGGAGCTATTACTGAATCCCCAAATGATGTGGATATACTAGAAAAAGGGCCTTACCAAAACCAGATGCCTGGTGCCAGAGCCTTGGGCTCAAGCTAAATGCCAAAAAATGTATAGTTGTCCCCTTTGGGAAAAAAAACACATACCTGTGAACTACCACATAATTGGCAGTACACTAAACACTGAAAGTGTGATAAGAGACCTAGGGACACAGGTGAACAGTGGTCTCACCTTTGATAACCACATAGCCACAACAGTTAGAAAATTCTTCTATGTGGCACACCTCATCATTAAGGGCTTTTCATCCAGGAAAAAAGGATGTCATTGTCCCTCTGTACTCATCCCTCATTAGACCCATTATAGAATACAATGTCCTGTTTGGTATGTATCTCACAAGACATCTGCAACAACTAGAAAGGCTGCAGAAATACCTCACAAAAAGAATCACAGGCCTAAAGCAGATGCCATATGCTGACCATCTAAATAAACTCCAGCTATACTCTGTCACATATCACCTACTCATAGGTGATCTCTGCCTAACATACAAGGCCATGTCCAACCCATAGTTGTTGGACATGCCAAACTTAAAGAAATCCCAATCCCTCCGAGCCACATGCTCCAGGGATGTTAATCTTGTCATCACAATGAATAGAACATGCTGGAAGGATAGGTTCCTGACCCAGAGACTTCCCATCCTCTGGAATAGCCTGCCCATATATGTCAAGCAGAGCACCCCTCTTCAAGAGAAACCTTAACGATTGGATGGGAGATAGGAAATTCACACCGGGGATCACATCAGTAGGTCACTAGGGGTCCAGGAAAGTAAATATTTGTGGGAAGCAATAGCCAGGGGATTGTTATGGCTAGGCTTGTATAGGCCCTAGGGCTGATAGCCTAGTACCTACCTATGAACCTATGAACACCCTCATAATTTTTGCTTATCGTCACATGTAAAACATCTATTTTATGTCTAGTGTGAGTCTTTGTAAATTGCAAGAAGGTATCACTGTTATTAAAAATGTAACAAACTCATCCAACTGCTTCCCATCACCTCTCCATAATATAAACAAATCATCTACAAAACATCTTTAGAATGATACTTGCTCAGCAAATACACTATTCAATATAGTATCAGTCTCCCATTCTACCATGACCAGGTTGGCACAGCTATTGGCATAGGAAGTGCCCATAGCTACACCAGAAATCTGTACATAATACTGATTGTTAAATAGAAATGTTTTGTTCTCCAATATCAGCTCAGATAAATCTATATGTTCAGGAGAATATGTACTTAAACTAGAATGGCATCTTTTGGCCATTATTATCATTATTATTCCATCATAGTTAGGGATGACCGCAAAAAGTGATTTTACATCAAGTGTAACTAAAATCATTCTATCTTTCCCTTCTAATGTGTTGTCATAAACATGTGCATAGAGCTGATTCAAAAATTGGTTACTATCACATAGAAAACAGGTTTGTCTCTCTAACACAGGTCTCAATTGTTTTTCTGTGTATGTGGATAGCGGCTCAGTAACCCACCCGTCCTCAGCTAATATGGGTCTAAAAGGGGGGTATAGTGGGTCCTTGTGTATTTCCAAGAGTCCTTGTAAATTAGGTACCACTGGTTCTTCTATAGCTAAATACTGAAATAATTATTTAGTAATGACTCCACAAGCCAAACAATGCATTAACGCATGCATCACCTCGTTAGTCAAATTCAAAACAAATGTTCTATCTACCTTCATATAGGTGTTCTCATCATTAAACATTTCTTTGATTTGACCAAAATAAAACATCCTGTCCATTAATACTATAGACCCACCATTATTGGCGGGCCTAATAACAAGTTCATGATCATTTTCCAAATTGGAAAATGCTTTTTTCTCATCTGTTGTTAAATTCACATAACGTATCTTCCTACCAAAGTTGCTAATCAAGTTGTAAAAATCATTTTCACATCATTTCAGAAACACAGCCAAGAGTGGATGGTTCTGAGATACAAAACCACTTGGTTTCTTATAGATAGGCATACTTAACTCACTACCATTAGATTTAAACATTAACTTCAATTGCACTTTCCTGATGAAAAGATGTAAACCAGTCATTACATCAGATATATCAGCCTTATGGGCTGGAACAAAAGACAAACCTGTGTTAAGAACCCTCAGTTCATGTTCAAAGTCCTGGATGAGGCACTGCAAACTAAGTTCATTTGACATGATTCCACATTTTCTTTTGCGTGTATACTGTCCCATCTACATTCATGTTTCCTTTTGATCCTGAGCAGGTATCGTTCTACAGACATTTTGTAGACAATTTGTTTATATTATGGAGAGGTGATGAGAAGCAGTTGGATGAGTTTGTTGCATTTTTAAATAACAGTAACAGCTTCTTGCAATTTACAGAGACTCACACTAGACATAAAATTTATTTTTTAGGTGTGATGTAAAGCAAGCATGAGGAGGGTGTGTATCATAGCAGTAGGCATACGAAGGAATGTTATTGTCCAACATACGTTCATTGTATGAATATGCACCCCAGACATATCTTTATGAATGTATTGAAGAGCCAGACTATGAGGGTGTCCAGCTTGGCCAATAATGACCAAGATTTAATGAAGGACCTAAGGCAGTCAGAAGTTGATTTCAATAGCAGAGGTTATAATTGCAAGGATGTCAAAGCAAAATGTACCCAAGCCATTGAATTGAGAGGGACTAAGGCAAAACCTTATTTCTCAAACAGTTTGGATAGTGATATTTCTAGTAAATAATTCACCTTTTTTTCTGTGAAATATACTAGCAATGATAAGGAATTGAGGATTAGTAACAAACATTGGCAAGTTTTACAAACGGATATTGAAATAGTCCAGATAGTAGGAGAGGTATCTAAGTTCAGTTATAGGAAATCACATTCTTTAAAACAGAGGCTATGCTATCTGAAAAACATTAGTGAGCCACTGACTAATAGTATGCAGTGTGGGACCAGACTATGTGGGAGTTGTACCTTCTGTGGTTATATTGATACGTCCCCAACTTTTGAACATCCTGACACAACAGTTCAATATAATATTAGGGTCATTGCAGACTGTAATACCAAGAACGTAGTATATTATGCTTATTGCAGACTTTGTACGTCATTCTCAGTAGGGAAACTAAACAGACATCTTAAAGAATGCATAAGGGACCATTTGTATTGTGCCTGGAAAGGTCATACATACAGTGCAATAGCTAAATATATGTTAATCAAGGGTAATGGACATGAATTTAAGTTCATTGTATTGTCTGTCATTGATGAGGGACTTCGAATGGGGAGTTTAATGAATAACACTTAGGAAGCTGAGCTAAGATGGATTTTGAGGCTTGGAGCACATATATTAATGAGTGGGTATCCATTAAGTCCAAGCTCAGAGCCAGGAAATTTTTGAAATGAAAATTAATGTAGATATATTTTTAACAACAGTGAGCTTTTTTGGTTTTATGTCCCTTAAGGCTTTAATTAATTTTAATTAATTGATGTCATGGATTGATTGGTTGATTTGAAAATGTGATGTTCATAGGTTCATAGGTAGGTACTAGGCTATCTGCCGAAAGACATTTATAAGCCTAGCCGGAATGTGTTGGCTTTCGTCACCCCCGTAGATTAGTTCGCTGTGCATCTGTCCAGCAGAGCCACTGAAGTATCATTGATTTGTGTATCTATTTTAGATTTGGTTTGTTAGTATTGGTCTGATGAAGCAAATTATTTTGTGAAAGCACTTACCTATGGTTTTGGATTTTTATATACATTAAATTACGTTTTTATATACATTCTGCAGCCGTGTTTCTGTTCCAGCTACTGTTTTGCAGATACACTTTCATTTATTTGGCTTGAACAGTTAATTCCCGTTTTGTATTTTGTTTTTGAATTACTGTGTTTTGTTTAAACCACCTGTCTTAATTCAGAGCTGTGTGGTGTGTTGGTTTAATGCAGTGTGCTGTAGGTTTGATGGGTTCAGGTCCAAAACATGGCAGAGGTGTTTATTTTGTACATGTGTCTTACAATGCTAGAAACATATATAGTCATTATAGCTCTATTTAGCTGAGCTTAGTGAAGTTGCGCAACACAGTGCATTGTGCAGCACTGCGCTAAAAAAATATAAAGGAAAAAGAAAAGGGGAGATAGGAAAGTGGTGAAATGTGGGCAAGCAGGGGGAAAAGCATATTGAAAGGCAGGGAGGGATGTGCAGGAAGGGTGTAAGAAAGAACCATAGCTATGCATTTCTTGTACAGTAGCACCTGGGCATTTTGGCAGAATTTGTAAACAAATTTGAATTCTCAAACCCCAGAGAAAGGGGTGAGAACAGCATATCTGCATTGTCAAGCCAATTGGACTGAATTACATGTGTCCAGTGGATATGTGTGAAATGGAGAGTTATGTATGGGACAATAATTTACTTTTGGAACAGGTGCCCTTTTTTTTTTTTTTTTTTTTTTTTTTTTAAGTTGAGAGTAGAATGTTGGGGATGAGACATAGGTATGTGTTTGGGAGTTAAGATGGGTAGGTGAGGATGCATTTGCAAACAGACAAGACAGCAGACAGGGGCTGTATGTGACACATGAGGAGGTAAAAGACTTTGTATAGGGAGGGTGTTGTGGAATCTAAGTCTCATGTGCCTCCAGACAGCAGCAGCATGACTCACATCCCCACCCATGGGACTATCGGAACTGCTCCATCACTAACCTTAGGGTGGCTGTGCTGGAGACTGGGCTCCAGGGTGAGGCTGCCCCACCAGGTTGGCCAGCATGCTCTCAATCCAGTGCAGATGGTGGTCATAGTTACAGTGAACTTTCATGTGCACCAAGACCGGCAGCTCCACCTGGGTGACAGTTCTCCCTCTGCCACCACTCCCAGAGGGGGGCCCAGCCCCATCCCATTTGGAGGGACTAGCCGATGATATAGGTAGTGCAGGGGCAGCAGAGGTGGCACCACCGGTCTGGATCCCAGATGTGCGGGGACCTGGTGCCATGGCCTGTTGAGGCAAGGTAGGCGGATCTGCTGGAACCAGCCTACCTTGACGTGCTGTGGTAAATGAGGTATAGGAATAAGTTACGGTTAGTATAAACCAAACCATTGTTACCATTAACAGAATTGAACATCATATTTATTCATACAAATAAATATTAATGCATATTATATACAACATTAAGTAACACAACAGTCAGTATGGTAACAGCATGCCAGTATGAAGTAAACCATAGGGCCAACAAAACAGTTAGTCTAACAAAATATGTTATTATTAAATCATAATAAAAATAACAATAATCAAACACGTTATTTGAAAATATAGTTAGTTTAACAAAATATGTTAATATGAAATCATAATAATGAATAACAGTAATAAATAAATGAAGATAAGGGGTGGGGGGAGAGAGAGAGAGAGAAAAAAAAATCCACTACTGACATTGCAGATTATTTCCCTGAAAACACTGATACTAAATACTCTACAGGTGTGTAGTGTCAGTTTTGAGTGCAGTGACTACAGTGCTCCTACAGCTGATGTAGGATATATATATATATATATATATCTATATATATATATATATATATATATATATATATATATATATATATATATGTATATATACCTCTCAAGCTGTTAGCATGGATCAGTATGGGCCAAGCAATAACAAATGCATGTACACCACTACACAGAACAGTTTCACATAATGTGGACTTATATAACTACCCAGGTGTTTTGTAAATGGATTTGGTAATACATTCCATTCCAGGTAATAACTTTCCTGCTAATCATGTGACAGACAGATTAGGCAGTTTTAATTACATTATGAGAAATCATGACACTTGAGAGACATGTTTGTGTACAGTAAGTATATTAGACAGCCATCATGACTTAGCTGGCAGGCATGGGAATAGAACCCAATAGCTGTGACTGCAGTTGACATCTGCAAATAATGTAATAATTGACTGCATTAACTTAGGACAGACATACAAGGGATATAGCCATACTGGGATTACACAGCTTTGTTTATGAATCAACAATGCTGATGAACACATTCTTGGTATGAGCTACTGACTCATGGCTGACTATTAAGTGACTGATACTTGCCTGGAGATCACCTGGGACTATACTATGAATTGAGCAATACAAGTTACAGGACATTCCTCTGGCATTCCAGTGCTATTACAGTATTATATGAGACTGCAGTGACAGTAGAACACACATGCATGGAATACAACCATACTGTATATATTAAAAAAGCTGTATTTTAGAATCAACAATGCTAATTTTATTGTTATTCATTTGAAATATCTGTGAAGTCCACACACAATATCTGCCCATGGACTGGGCTACCTCACCTATATACCTTTATTTCCTATGTCTGAGGGAGAGAGAGCATTATGTGACTGATACTGGCCTGGAAACAGCCTTGGATAGCAGTATGACTTAGGCAATACAGTTTTCAGGCCATTAGATTTACTGGCTACAGCTATTACACTGTTACACTTGACTGCAGCAACCTTACCATAGACAGTCAATGCATACAGCTCCACTGCAATGGTTTTGACAACACAGTCCTAATGAACAATGTTTTGCTTACTGTTATTGGTATTGTTATTGTTTTATTGTTTTATTGAAATATAGTTCTTATTGTTCATTTATTGCACTACAGCTCTGCAGCTCTAATTGCCCATTTATTGCACTACTGTTCTATTTGCCCATTTATTAGCACTACAGTTTTTCTTGTGTATACTTTATTTCAGTAAATGTTTTACTCTTTCTTGCTTATTGCACTACAGTTGGTATATTAACTCCGTACTTACCATGCACACGGCACATCCTGGCCAGGTACCCGGCATGGGACTCAACACTGTGAGCCCTCTCAGCTGCAGCTGTTGGGAGAGAAGCACATTATTATGTATGACAGTTTTGCAGACATTCAGATTGCATTTTGATTAGGCAGAGGAAGACATACTTACATACTCGTGGGGCATTCCCATCTCCAGCTTCCTGAACCCAGGTGTCTAAGGTTTGCCTCGTTATACTTTTCAAGTCATCATAATGGTATTGACACTACTCACCTGCGTGGGGGGTACCAGTTGCACTGGTGAGTTCCATGGCCAAATGGTCCCAGGCCTCCGTCTTACACTGTGAGCCATGGAATCTGCCCTGCATCAGCCAGGACTCATATTTTTCAACAAGGAGCCTGACCATGACCCTGGACTCTTGAATACCCTAGCTCTGTGCCTGAAACCGCACATCTTCACCAAGACCACCAACCATACCAACAGCTGATTGAACTCCAGTGACTGTTGCAGAACTCCTGCCTTTTGGGCTTAATATAGTCTGTTTCCCCCCTTATGCATTATTTAGCAACATTCAAAAAAGCGCTGCTTTGCTTAGCAGTGTGCAAACCAGCTAAGTGAAGTCAAGTGTGAAAACTCACAGAATTATGGTTTTAGCAAGGCTTAGTACCACACAAACATTGGTAGTCATTAGCATGCTTATGCACTGCATAGCTTGAATGAGCAGTACTTAGCAGAGCACAGCAGTGCCAAAATTCACAATAGTTTCATAAAATTAAAAGAAAATATTACATTCAGTTACAGTTACATTCTGCCTGTTATGAATATGACCCCAGGACCTACTGCACATAAGACCATAATGCTACCCATGTAATTATTTGGATATTATAAAAGCTAGTATACTTTCACATATACTACTAGACTACCTGTTAGCATTGCTGAACACCACTCCACTCCATGCAAACATGCTTAAATACACCCATAAATAAATAATTAATTACATCTTGTTTCTATTTCTAGATGTCTGGCAGATGTCGACCATGTATGCCTGAGCTCCACTCGTCTCTGCTGCTCTCAGAGCTGTGCTGCGCAAACATAAATTTAAAAAATAATAAATAAATAAATAAAAATAAAAAAATAATTATAATAATTACACCTGGTTTCTATTTTCAGATGTCAGCCAGGTGTCAGCTATCTATATGCAAGCATAGCTTGTCATTGCTGCGCTCCACAACATGCCATGCAAACATGCACTAAATAAAAAGTAATAAAAAAAAAACACAACACATCATA
Organism: Protopterus annectens; assembly: GCF_019279795.1. Taxonomy (NCBI): domain Eukaryota; kingdom Metazoa; phylum Chordata; order Ceratodontiformes; family Protopteridae; genus Protopterus; species Protopterus annectens. Next base: position 1,509,377,701 of record NC_056735.1, on the reverse strand, counting down.
AAAATGACATATTATACAGTTGACACATTTCACATCATTATAACAGTGGTGGGGAGCATTACAGGGAGCCTCACACTCATCTGAAGCCACAGGTAGCCACTACACATCTACCTACACTAATTCAATATCTATGTTCCTCAGCTCTCCCTCAGCATTGCGCCATCATTAATATGCATGGTGCACTGCCAAGGGTGAATCATGGCCATGTACATGTATACATTCCATGAAGGCTCTACTTTGCACTTACATGGATTTTATTAAATCCTGGGGAAAGATTATTAAATGGGAGTTAAATTTATTAGCAATTTGTATGTGAAGGTTATCTGGCAGGGGATGGGCTGTAGGAGTTCCAAGGTGTAAGATTCCATTAATAGAGGATCATTTTATTTTATATATAGTTTGTTCATGGATCTAAGAAATACTTCCCCGGAGCTTAGTCCTGCATGGAAGTGGCTGTTTAGGAGCAGGACGGCAGCATGCCATGCATATCAATAAAGGCATGCTGCCTGAGCTCCTAAATAGACACGGAGCATGTACAAGTGCAGGGGGTGTGTCTGAGAGCAGAGCTCTCAGAATATACATGCCCCCTGAAATGAAGAACAGCAGTATATGAATAAGAATGAGCGACACCACTCATAGGTGTTTGCATACCCCCAGCAACATCCCCCCTAGTTTACAACATCAATAGATAAAACATTAAATATAAAGAAGTGTTTTTTTTTTTTTATGAAACAGATAAAATTTAACCGTAGGTGCATGGGTTTGCCCATTGCTTAGCTACAGTTAATGCACCTTAAATGGCACAAGAGGGTAAAAAGCAAAATATATGCAAATGAAGCAGTACAGCAATAGTGTGGTGGACAGAACATTTCCCTTATGAGCAGTTATTCCTGGTTCGGGTCCCACTCCAGTACATTCCCTTTTCCATGTAAAATCACTTTATGACCAATTTTTTGTTGCATAACCTACTAAATAACATATATTTCTGAACTGGAGTGCTGCATTAAATGCAAATGTTAGGTGTCATTGTCATAATGTTGTAAAGTCCCCAGATAATCACAAATACCCTATACAGTATATGTACACAGGAATCAGCGATACAAATGGAAGGTAAAATGTAAATAATAAATCCATACAGTTTCTAAATCCACCACCTTCCCAAGAACCATTTGACATTACTGTCTAAATTAGTGTGGGGGTAAGTGAGAGTAAGCATTATTAAGCAAAAGTAAACATATTTAAGCAGTAGTAAGAGGGTTTAAGCCCATTTACGCAGGGGTAAGCAATGCGCACACAGGTTAAGCAATATTGAAGCTAACTCTCTTTAAGCATATTTAACCAAAGGTTAGCATTGATTACCCTCGCACAAACCTGTGCAAACACACTTATAATTGCTTAAAAGTACCTTAATCACTCTGTATGCAACAACCCCTGTCCTTTCCAGAAACAAAAGAACCACCCTTTGCAGGTTTTGAACCCAGGACCCTGTACATTATAGTCACAGTAATTAACCACTAAGCCATCACAGCAGTACATAAGACTGACGTATCACCAAGCAAATCCTCTCTATAGGAAAATCAAACAGAACACGTGAAAGGAATCTATATACAGTTTTATGCTGTATAACCTACAACATAGCATAAATATGTGAACTGGAGTACTGCAGTAAGCCCAGATATGAGGTGTCATTGTAATAAAGTGTTTAAATCCCCTAATAAACACAAAAAAACCCATACAGTGTACGTACACATGAATCATGGATAGAAAACACATATATAACATGTAATGAATAATAAATTAATGCCAAAAAGCAAATATAATGCAAATTAAATATTAAGCAATACTAAGCATTGCACAGCTCAGCTTAGTAGGTGTAAGCAATGTGTAGGCCAATTAACTCAGTCTGCCCATTGGTATACCCCTTTGAGCAATGCCAACCTCAGGTAAGCAGGTTTGCCTATAGTTTAGCATTTTCAAAACCATCCAATCATGGCAAAGTGTGGAAAACTGGCCCTATTTAAACCCAACAGGCAGGAAAACATCTCATAACTGGTCGCAGCTTCCTCCTTTAGGCACTATGTCTGGTATGAGAGAGGGTGTGCACTTTCGGGTGCAGCACTGAGGCATCCAGGAGTCCAGAGTCATGACAGGACTCCTTGTGAAAGACCATGAACAGAGACTGCTGCAGGGCCAGTACCAGGGTTCACAATACAAAGCAAAAGCCTGGGACCGTCTTGCCCATATCCTCACCTTTGCCACTGGCATACCCCGAACTGGTGAGCAGGTCAGGCATTACTATGCCGACCTGAAGCGGAGAAAGAGGGATCTCTTGGATCAATGGATCCAAGAGGCTAGGAGGACAGGGGAAGTCCCAGCCATGTGTAAGTATCAGTCCACTACCTGTTTAATAATTGCCAGCTCATGTATATTATGGATAGGTATGACTAAATATATTCCTCTTATGTCTTTCACAGTTGCAGATGAGTGGGCTGCGAACCAGGAAGCCCATGCCTGTAGACTGCAGTGGTTGCGACGCGAGGCTGGTTAGTAATACTCTTGCATGTACTATTATAGGAAATAAATCTAAATGTAGTAGTAAGTTAATTGCCTGTATAAAACCTGTAGTGTTTAAGGCAGGTACTGCATACACCAGAGAATATGGCAGGAAGAGTCTCATATAGGTTGTATGTAATAAAAGCATAATAGCCTGACAATAAAAGTCTAACTGCTGGACTGCATGTGTTTACTTTGGTATTATATGGTAATGTAGAGTTCCAATCACTTAATAGTACAGTTGTATTAAGCACTGTTACCCACACTGTGCTACATACACAAAATGTGTAGGAATGTCTGTGTATGACAGCTGTAATGCCAAGAGGTCATACAGTACAACTGAGAGAGAGACTTAGACAGAAAACAGTGAAAAGACAGACAACAAAATCCAAATAGCACACTCAACTGCAATGTGAACTGTTGCATTTTTGAACGCACAGCCATGAATGTCCAGTAAATCGGACCATATCTGCTGCCTGTCACCCTGTCTCCCTGGCAAATCAGTGGGATGATCCCAGATGTTTAGGCAGCAAACAATACATACAATTTACTGTCAGACATCTATATGAACAAACCTGTCACTCTAGCAACTCCCCAAAATGTTATGAAAGTAATTAGCCATGTATGTCCCATCTCCACCTCCATGTTGTCAAGCTGTGACCAGAGTGTGTACAGTAACAGAGTGAGACGTATGTGCAACATACTAATGTGGAATCTGGTAATTTATGTGGCAACATTCAAGTAGTGCTAACACACATTGCTTCCACAAGTCTGTCAGATATGATCACTGTGCCTAGAAATAAAACACTGATATCATGGACTGGTACTGTTTACTCTGGTATTGTATGGCATTGTTAGTGTTGCAGTTGCTCTGAATAATAAGGTATTACTCATCACTGTCACCCACACTGTACTACATAATACAACTGTCTAGAAAACCCTGTATAAGAGTGTTGTAATTACCAGGACAGAATGTAAAACCGCAGGAGAATTACAGACAGAAATCAGACAAGAGATACACAGCAGTATCTATATAGCACACTCAACTGTGATGGACAGTGTTTTATTTTTAGCAGACACAGCCATGGTTTGAATCCTGGGAGTGGTAGTAAGCTGTATGCAGAATCATACCCCACAAGTGTCCAGAATTGTCCAGAATGTCCAGTAAATTGGCCCATATCTGCCAGCTGTTACCCTGTCCCCCTGGCATATCAGCGTGCTAATTTCTGACATGTAGGCAGCATTTCATGTCCTATAACTGCAGACCTGTACATATTTGGAAAATGTCAATGAAAACAAACCTGTCATTCTACAATTCACTAAAGGTTTAAGAGGGCAATAGTCAAAATATGTCCCAGTTCACCTGCATGTGGTGAAGACATACCCAGAGGGTGTGCAATAAGAGATGGACAGGTATATGCATAACATCAACCTGGAATCTTGGAGTATGTGTAGAAACAGTTAGGCAGTGTTAACAAACAATACCTCCACATGTATACCAGGTACGAGGTGTATACTGCAGGTAAAACTCAGTTCATGTATATAGTTGTCGACATCCATACCACTGTCCAAACTAAGGCAATAGGGTAGTGTACTAATACCAGTAAGGTACAGATCACAGCACTGACTAGGAAAGTAATGCGAACTACAGGAATATACTAGTTGTTAATTGACATCTTTCTCTCCTCCCACCATATCTGCAACAATAAACTAAATACACAACTCAATCAGTATGTGCTGCATTAACTCTACTTTTGGGACATATGTCCTATTGTTTGATAATTATTTAAATTTGTTTCTATGCATGTGCCATGTTGAAATACTCCCATATTGGTGGCATGCTGCTATCAATGTACCTGCATGCTGTTGTAATGACCACTGCAGTTCAATATATGCATGTGTTCTGTTTGCTATGCAACTGCTCCATATCTGGTGTTTGGGTTAATGGGAATATCTATGCATGCTGTTACACTTAATCCTGGAATGTGTTCAGTATTACTAACCCACATATTTTGATAAAATTTAAACACCATAGCACGTTTGGGAAGGCCGGTCCCGGTGGGCCCACCTGTCCTACCTCAGCTGGCCATGGCACCGAGCAGCAGTACGTCTGGGGCCCAAGCCAAGACATCCTCATGCATTGGTCCTGCACCACCTTTGGATGGAACTGCCTCAGGGGATGGGGCTCGCCCCCCCCCAGGGAGTGGGCACAGACAGGAACCTGTCACCTGTCACCAGGTCCAGGTCAAGGTGTGTAGCTAGCTCCACAGGGAGGTCGGAGATTTGCTACACCAACTTGAGGGCCATGTGTCACAACTAGAGGGTCAGCCTGGACCTTATACTCAGCCCCCAGAACAGTCACATTCGGGGCTGTGAAGGTGCAGTGGTGACTGCCCATGGATGGGGACCTCAGTACCACTGTTTCCAATAGGGGGCTCATGGGCTTATGATTTTCGAAACACACCACTCCATCAATGTATTTAACCCCACATGTGTCATATACCACCCCTTTATGCATCTTGTTTGTCTTGTCTGTTAACCTACCCAATCTACCTTCCCAAATACACTTACAATCAATCCCCAACATTCCACTCTCACCTGAAAAAAAGGGCAATCTTTTCCCCCAAAAAAAATCTCGTCCCATATATAGCTGTCCACTTCATACACATGTCCACTGGAAACATGTAATTTGGTATAATTGGCTTAACAAATTATAATTGTTGTCCTCACACCTCTTTCAGAGGTATGAGTGTCAAAATATATCTCCAAATTCAGTGTATATGCACAGCTGTTACAATAGACGAAATGGGCAGTTATGGACCTTCCATACATCCTTCCTGCTCACCCCTAGCTATTTTCCCTACTGTCTTTCCCACTTTTGCCCCTTTTTCACCACTTTCCTATTAACACTTTTTCATTTCTTTTAAAGACATTAGCATGGGGGTAAGCAGGAGCAAGCACTTTTAAGCAGCAGTAAGTGGGTTTAAGCTTGTTCGTGCAGGGATAAGCAATGCCTACACAGGTTAAGCAATTGAAAAGCTAAATTAGTAAAAGAAACTGTAACCAGAAGTTAGCAGTGCTTACATCCCCGCTAACCCACTGACAACTACTTAAAAGTGCCTTAATTACTCTGTATCCAATGGCCCTTGTTCTGCCAGCAACAAAATAAACAGCCTCTGCAAGGCTTGAGGTCAGGACCAATTTCACCATAGCCAAAGTGATTTACCACTAAGCCATGTCAGATATACTTAACCCTGATGTTTTCACAAACATATCATCCAGCACAGTCATTCAACAGTACAGGAAATGCATTTAAACATGTAGATGTATATGCGTGTGAGTGTGTGTGTGTGTGTGTGTGTGTGTGTGTGTGTGTGTGTGTGTGTGTGTGTGTGTGTATATATATATATATAAATATATATATATATATATATATATATATATATACATTTATGCATTTCTATCTATCTATCTATATATATATATATATATATATATATATATATATATATATTTATATATAACATATTTGCATATATATATATATATATATATATATATATATATATATATATATATATATATACATATGCATACATCTATATATATATATATATATATATATATATATATATATATATATATATATATACATATGCATACATATATGTGTTAATTTTAATTTTAATTTTAATATTAATTTTATTAGATTTTAGGTCAGTCTTAGTTGTCGTTTTTCAAATGAGCTTTGCTTAGTCTTGCTTTACCAGAATTATTGTGCATATGCACGTATATTTCTGTTGGTCATCGCAAAGTTTTTTAGGATGTTATTACTTTAAATTTGAAATGGTCGTCTATTGGCTGTGATGTATGGATTGTTATCGTTTAAAAATGGCGCCTTAACGGCGCATTACTGTTTGTCTGATGAAGCGGCTTTTCAGTGGCCGTGAAAGCGCTCACTAATAAATTTCTTGCTTTTATAGTATTTTGGCAGAGCTGCACTTATCTTTTGGACTATTAGCCATTTTTATTTGAATTTGTTCAATGCTGATCTAACGCTATATTGGTAATTGTGTTTCTATTTCGCCTGAGTGCTACTGTTATACACAGCATTGTTATTTCCGGGAATTTTCGTTCAACGAGAACCACTGAACACCTCTTAGGAGTTCTGGACTTACAGCAGGGCTGGTACAAGGTTTGTGAGACTACAACTCTTCGGGTGCGCTATCCATTGGTTCATTTTGGCCCAATATTTGAAATCTCTTTGAATTTTTGGTTTGGAGTCAGCGGCTCCTTGTGTTTGCTGTTTGAATGGGGTGGTTCCGCTATACATTTTTTCTTTACCCTTGGGAAGCTTCTACAATATATATATATATATATAGTTATATACAGATATATATCTATTCTGCTACATACCTACAATCAACTGCATTACTAGCTGATTTAAGTACAAACTTGCATTGTTAAAGATTGTACTGCATTTTATTTTTGTCTATTTAATTGTTTCATTGAATCTTGTGGTCTGTGTCTCTCTGTAGTTTCTTATTTTTCTATTTAATTGTTTCATAGAATACTGTGGTCTCTCTCTGTCTCTGCAGTTAGTCCCCCTCCCACCTTTGCAGTTAATTTCCTGCCCGTCCTTCTTGTTCTTGTTTTGGTATTAATCTTGGAGGCTTTGGAATTGCCCACCCATCCAATAAATTTGTGCTTGAACTCTCCTCCTGGGTCTATCTCATTTGCTCACTCAACCGAGTACAGTGGGATCATATTTTGACATCAGACACTCCTACCTGTCTCATCTGTTCAGCTCTATCCCAGCTTCATTCCAGTCTAGTGTCACTAGCTCATTCTACCTAATACAGAGAGAACATTTGTGAAGGCAAGTCACTCAGGTCCTTAATTTTGAATTATCTTCTGTTTCTCCTTTCTCCCTTTCCACTTTCAAAAAAAAAAAATCTAAGCTTGTTTCCTGCCTTTCTTGTAACTAGTCTAGTCCAGATACAGATTTGCTGTATCCAGGATTGTTTGTAAGCTTCTGAGCCCCCAAAGCCTTTCTGTGATGAAGGGAAGCCTTCTAGCTTATCAGTGGGAGTGGTCAGCACTAGGTAGCTTATCTACCACAAGAGTGGTTTCTGGCCCAGAAATTGTAGTTTATTGGCCGTTTGGGCAGTTTTTTCGTTTATTTGAACTTTCTGGTTTAAAAGCCTGCATTTGCTCTTGTTTCCCACCTTTCGTGTAACTAGTCTAGTCCAGATACAGATTTGCTGTATCCAGGACTGTTTGTAAGCTTCTGAGCCCCCCCAAGCCTTTCTGTGTTGGAGGGAAGCATTCTAGATTATCAGTTGGAGTGGTAAGCATTAGGTAGCCTATCTACCACAAGAGTGGTTTCTGTCAAGAAATTGTAATTTATTGTCCATTTGGCAGTTTTTCCATATCTTTCAACTTATTGGTTTAAAAGCCTGCATTTGTGCTTGTTTCCCATCTTTCTTGTAACTAGTCTAGTCCAGATACATATTTGCTGTATCCAGGATTGTTTGTAAGCTCCTGAGTCCCCAAAGCCTTTCTGTGATGGAGGGAAGCCTTCTAGCTTATCATTGAAAATGGTAAGCACTAGGTAACCTAACTACCACATAAGGAGTGGTTCTTGCCCAGAAATTGGAGTTGTTGGCCATTTGGGCAGTTTTTCCATCTCTCTGAACTTTGATTTAAAAGCCCACATTTGCACTTGTTTCCACCCTTTCCTGTAACAAGTCTCGTCCAGATACAGATTTTCTGTATCCAGGACTGTAAGCTCCTGAGCCCCACAAGCCTTTCTGTGTTGGAGGGAAGCCTTCTAGCTTAACAGTGTGAGTGGTCAGCACTAGGTAACCTATCTACCACATAAGAAGTGGTTTCTGGCCCAGAAATTGTTATTATTGGCCGTTTTAACAATTTTCTATCTCTCACAACTTTCTGATATAAAAGCCGCATTTGCACTTGTTTCTTTTCTGTAACTAATCTACTTCAGATACAGATTCTTGGTTTTAGCACTTAAATTTGCTTATCCGTGCTCAGCACCTGTTCAGAACTTGTTGTAAGTACTAAATAATCTACAAATTACTACAGCACTTAACATTCCTCATTACCTAGAGGAAAACAGTTTTTGTACTTACTTTACTCACTTGCTTAGATAAAACAGCTCTTGTACTCACTTTCCTCACTTGTCTAGTGGATAATAGTTTTTTATTCAGGCATGTCCAAGGGTCAGCTCCCAGTGTTCTCTCCTGTCTATCTGATGAATTTGGGCATCTTGGGGCAATGTAGCAAGTGCCTCATGTACACAGACAACACTTTCCTCCTACCCTCCAGCACTACAACCTGTGAGAGATGCACTTATCTAGCCAAACTGGAGCTAAAGCTCTCTCCATCCAAGACTGAACTTGACAGTCAAGAGGAGAAGGTAAACACTTGCACCACACCACACTCATCACATAGTCCCACTAAACCTACACCACCAAAATCCACCCATGTAAACACAAAAACATTCACGGAGGCTCTCAGTTATAATCTGCTCAAGCAACAGAGACCTCCAAAGCAGAAACACAATCAATATCTACTCCCCAACACAACCCAAATGACACATAGCCCACAAAATCAGTGTGCCACTCAACCACAGCCCATAAGGCAAAACAACATACCCAACACACTAGTCATAGGTGACTCCATAGTCAGGCACACTGATGCCCCACTCACCAGGCTAAACAAGGAGAAGGTTACTGTCAGCTGCCTGTTGGGTGCCAGGATCCGCCACATAACCCATGCACTCAGGTAACTCCACAACAAGTACAAATATGACTCTGTCATTGTCCATGCTGGTGTGAACAACCTGAGATGTACCTCCCTGGACTACATGAAAAGAGACATGGAAGAGCTCTCCGATCTTGTAGCTCAGGCAGGAATGACCCTAGCCCTGAGTAGCATCCTGACATCAACCAGAATGATATAGCAGTACAAGGACAAAATGATTGACTTCAACAATTGGCTAAGCTTCTGGTGTCATTCTAAGGGGATCCAGTATCTGTCTGCCTAGGACGACATGGCTGACAGACCACGATGCTTTACCAGAGATGGCCTGCACCTGTCACCCCTGGGATTCCGGATACTGGCTAAGGCTCTTGCCACCCCTATAGTGCCTTTTTTATGCAAGGTTCAAATGACAAAATTCACCGCCTTAACAGGAACAGGCAAGCAAAAACTGAGGCTAATGCTACTCAATGCTAGAAGACTAAATTTCAAAATGCACTCCCTCGAGGCACTCCTTAAAATGGAGAACATCGATATCTGTGCAGTGACTGAGACCTGATTCAAGGCTCCAGAGAGCATCCCTGCATTACCAGGCTATAACTCATACCAGACTTTTCAGCCATCTAACCTGGACCGGAACACCAAAGGCAGAGGTGTGTCCATATTCATTAAGGATATCCACACCTCCAGGCTAGTTGCTCAGCATAATGCATCCGAGGTTATCCAAGTGCAACTAACTCTGGGCAAAACTGCAATCCAAATTTCAGCTTGCTACATATCCCTCACCATGCCCCAGGATTCCCACTCGTCTTTTCTTGATATACTGGAAAATATTAGGATTCAACCAAACACCTTAATAATGGGTGATTTCAACTACCCCACCATTAACTGGGAAAACTACTCATGTACCAACTCCTTCGCACAACACTTTCTGGAATTCATAAATTCCAATGCCCTGGATCAACTAATCCACACCCCCAACAGAGGCAACAATATCCTAGACCTAGTCATTACCATCATGAGTGACTGGAGTTCAACACCTGAAGTCAACTCCTCATTGGTCAGATCCGACCATAAGCAATCACCCTAGATATCCACATCCCACTCCCCCACCCCTTATAGGAAACCACGGTAAAAATTTTCTCCAAAGCCAACTTCATGCATCTTAAGACAGAAGTGGTGAACTTCATGACACCCATGCAGATGGACAATAAAGTTACGACTACTGAAACCTACACAAATGCACTCTATAACCACTTACATGAGTGCATGGATTGCGCTATCCCAAACAGAACCAAGATGCTATCCTCCAAAAAATGGGAGCCGATCTGGTGGTCCTCTGCCATAAACAAACTCTACAATAGAAGGAAGAAACTGTTGCAAAAGAGAGTAAAATCCTATGAATGCAGGAGCTCCCTGGTCAGCCTCAGTAAGAAGCTAAGATCCCTTATAAGATCCTACAAAGCTAGCTGAGAAAACAAAATCACCACTAATTCTAAGAACAACCACAAAGCATTCTATAGCTATGTTAGGAATCTCAATGGCAACACCCAGATCTGCTCTGAGCTACAGCACAACGGCACGAAAATTACAGAACCAACTGGTATTGTCAAAATCCTGGCAGATAGTTTCAGTTCTAACTTTACCCCCTCTCAACCCCTAAAGGGCCCATATCAATACAGGAAGAATGCAGAGTCCTTGTAATCACAACTAGGCAGGTAAAATCTGTACTCTAAAGCCAAAAACACAGCATCCATGGGACTGGACAACATCCCAGGCTGTGTTTTACATGAAGTTCAGAACAAACCGGCTCTCACCTAAGCACCATGTTCAATCATAGCCTCAAATCAGGTTTTGTGCTCACTGAATGGCATACAGCAACAGTTATCCCACTCCACAAAGGGGGAGCCACCACTGATCCCAGGAACAATCACCCTATTAACCTGATGAGCCTGGTCTGTAAGGCCATGAAATGTATCATCATGAAACTCATCAACAAGGACATTGGTAACCTCCAAACTCTGGACCTGAACCAGTTTGGGTTTGTGAAAGGCAGATCATGCCTCCTAAACCTGACCGACTTCTTTGAGGCAGTCACCAAAGCTGTAGATGAGGGTAAGGTGGTTCACACAGCATATCTTGACCTCGCCAAGGCTTTTGACACCATCCCCCATTCTGGAATTATAGATAACCTCACAAAACTAGGTATAAATCTTTACGTCACAAGATGGGTTGCCAACTGGCTCACTGACAGAACCCACACTGTAACTTCAAACTAGTGACAAGTGGAGTACCACAGTGTTCAGTCCTGGGACCTCTCCTGTTTGGTATCTACTTTTCTGAAGTACAGGCTAACACAGAAGGCCTTTGGCTAATGAAGTTGTCAGATGACTGCAAACTAGGAGCCATAGTCAAGTCCCTAAATGATGTGGACATCCTACAGAAGGGCCTCACTTAGACAGATGCCTGGTGTCAGAGCCATGGCCTCAAGCTCACTGAAAAAAGTGCATTGTCATCCCCATTGGTAAAAACTCTCTACCCATGAACTACCACATAGGCAACAGTCTACTTAATGCAGAATGTGTGATAAGAGACCTTGCACCCCAGGTGGACAGTAGTCTCTCCTTTGATAATCACATTGCCACAGTAGTCAGGAAATCCTTCTACATGACACACCTAATCACAAAAGGGTTCTCAACCAGGAAAAAAGAGGTCATTGTTCCCCTCTATTCGACACTCATTAGACCCATTATCGAATACAATGCCTCTTTTGGAATGAACCTCTGAAGACATCTGCAACAGCTGGAAAGGCCACAGAAGTACCTCACAAAGAGGATTACTGGCCTCAAACAGATGCCCTACACTGACCGTCTCAAAAAACTCCAGCTTTACTCCATAGCATATCGCTTTCTCCGAGGTGATCTCTGCCTAACATATAAAGCTATGTCAAACCCAGAGCTGTTGGACATGCTGCACTTAAAGAAATCCCAATCCCTCCAAGCTACATGCTCTAGGGACGTAAACCTTGTCACTACAATAAACAGGGCATGCTGGAAAGATAGATTCCTGTCCCAGAGATTTCCCATACCCTGGAACAAGCTGCCCATCTATGTCAAGCAAAGTTCCTCATGAGCACTCTTCAAGAAAAATCTTGATGGGTGGATGGGAAATAGGAAATACACCCTGGGGATCACTTCTGTGGCTCTGCTCAACAGGAGCACAGGAAAATAACTTACTTGTGTGGAGTAAGCCAGAGAACCTTGTTGGGTAGGCTTATTTAGGCCCTTTGGCCCATAGCCTAGTACCTACCTATGAACCTATGAACATAACAAATACATATATGACCACAGGCACCATTAATGGGGGTGAGGGTACCCAAGCTACATACGTATTGTACATATTGATATTACCCCCCCCCCCACAGCCAAACAGGTCTGCCCTGCAATACAATACCAACTGTTGCAAGTCCAATAACCAGGACCTGACACAACATGGCCACAAGATGTTAACAGTAATTCATCCAACCTGTATGCTGTCAGGCTGGTATCAATAACATATCATGCAGTACAGTCTGGCTACCATAGGGAATGTACAATGTAGAAGCAATAAACATTCCTAAGATACATACACACACACACACACACACACACACACACACACACATATATATATATATATATATATATATATATATATATATATATATATATGCAGATACATATAAATATATATATATATATATATATATATATATATATATATATATATATATATAGCTATATATGTAACTACACATACACACACACCGAGATATGTGTAAGAACATACATATTTAGAACACCATACAGAACAGCCAGTATTCCTACTGTTGCTTCCTTATCAAATAGACAGTGTATGAGTCACCCATACAAATGACAATTGTTATCTAAAACATATGCCCACAGAGAGGTCAAAGGATATAACACTACACACAAGTTTGCATACATGAGAAAGCTTTATTTGTGTTATATTACAGTTGTATATGCTATGTCATATAGCTGTTTAGACTTTGAAATACATGCAAACAAATTAATGCAAACTCTCAGAAAGATCATTTAATACAGTATTTTGAAAAGCATAACATATGCTGCTGTCCAGGCCAAGGCCTTCAAGTAGTACAACAGTAAAGACAGACTGGGCCACAGGATAACAATCAATCAACAGTAAGTAATGCAGATGTATAGTCCAGGAGCATCTAACTACATTCTGTACACAGTCCCTAGGGGGAAAGAACTTCAGCTGACACAATGGGATGTATCTGTTACATAATAAGGCATAACTGAAACCATCACAATCCCACTGACAAACAGAACAGTCTGTATGGCAGGAAGTAGTAGATCAGCATTTTCCCAAGGTGAAATGTGTGGTAATCTACTTCCATATACCTTAAGGCAGCTTACTCCTGATATCCCTCACATGTTGTAACAGCCTAGGTTCTTTATGGTGCACCCCCCCCCCCCCATAGACTGACTTACAGGGGCATATACCACTGTTATGTACACTGGCCTCTGGACTGCAGACGGGCCAGGGGTTGCTCATGCTATAAGACTGTGGGACTGCAGCCCTCCCACCTGTAAAATGGGACCCCACCTGTGCATAAAATAAAGTCCCCAGTCCCCCCACCGTCCACTGTAGAACATATAAAAATAAAAATAAAAAAAATCTCGGACTCCACACATGCGTGCTTAGTTCCTGGCTGCTGTGTTAGGCAAACCAGAACTCAAAGCAAGCATGCTCAGGCATTCCTGCGCTCCAGACTGCTCAGTTAGGTGGTCTGGATAGGAAAGGGAGTTAACTACACCCTTCCAACCCAGAGATCTGTGCGGTGTCGACAGCACAAACCTCAAGATCACGGGACTGCATCGCCCGCAGGCTGGACCAATAGCAGGAGGCTCCAGCATCCTCACACCTCACGGGAGACTGAAACCACAGCATGCGTGGGCTAGTATTCGCACAGGCCAGTATGGAGGACCAATCGGGGAAAACAGCGGGAGACCACAGCTGCAGAGTACAGGTCAGGATCGCCATATTTGACAGGTAGTGTGTGTGTGTGTGTGTGTGTGTGTGTGTGTGTGTGTGTGTGTGTGTGTGTGTGTGTGTGTGTGTGTGTGTGTGTGTATGTGGGGCCCAAGTGACAAGAGCCTGAATTCCCTACCCACCACCATTTATAAAACATTTGCAGATTTGTGCATTGTATTTGTTCTGTTCCTCATAAAATCTGTGGTTTCATTTTTGTTACTTAAAACAGACAGTAGTGCAGTGGTAGCAGTGTTGCCTGACAGCTATGGGTAGTCTGGTTTGGTTCATGGCTGGGGTGTCTTCTGTGTGGAGTCTGCATGTCCTCCCTGTGTTTGTGTGGGTTTGCTCTGGTGTCCTCAGTGGCTATTTGTCCCGAGGACAGTATTCCCACATTATTGGCATCGTCCAGATTTTTTGTGACAAGGCTGAGAGCTATGGTGATAACTGAACTCACTGAATATGTTTGGGGGCTGTATTCCGCCATTATTGGCTTTGTTTAGGTGTTTTGTGCTACGATGTTGACAGCTATGGTGAGAACTGAATTCACTAAATGGTCGCCATTTAAGTTTTAGTCTTCCTTTCTTTCATAAAAATAGATGATTTGGCATAGTAGTATGTTGCTCTGGCTGTTTTGCACAGGGACCTGGGTTCAATACTTGGCAGTGAAATGTATGGTGGTAACATAGCATTTTATTCTAGCAACTTTCCAACATTATACAAGCAATGTTTAAAATGTGTCCCTGGTTTTTGGGCATTTGTCCCCCCACAAAAATACATTTTGGCTTTGTCCATTTTTCTTGTGCTGCAAAGTTCAGAGTTACAGCTGAGTGTTGAGTAGATTTTATAAGGAGCTGAGAGCTGCAGGGGAACAAAAGTTTAGTGCTGCTTATGCTGAGTCTGCTTACATTATAAATAGCACAACCGGTAGTGTACTTGTTTTGGATGCTGAAGGCTGTGGGTTCTACTGCCACAGGAGGTAGATCCATTGCTGATACTGTACTCTGTTGTAAAGGGGATGGATGCTGCAGTCCTCTTTGGTGAAGATACCTAGTAGCTATGAAACTGTTATCAGTTTGCCATCTATTGCAATATTACTAGCATTATAATTTTTTTTTAATGCAACATAAGCAATTTATTCCTCAAGGGCAACAGGCGCTTTATTTGTAGGTGAAACAATGACATATAAAGTTATTTGCTAGCAGTAACGTCTTCATTAGTTAACAGATTTCTTTAATGTGGAATTATTTAGATGGCTTTTACTTCTTCAGAGTTCGTGCATATTTACTGATACTGGTGGACTGTTGAGGTTTGAGTAGACGTTTATGATGGAAATGTTCTGAACTGGGCTGTTCAACTGTACTGTATTGTACAAGGAATATAACTTAATGCAGTCAGGAAGGTGTATCAAAGAGCATGTGTATGTTTCATGTTCAAGGGGCCTATGATTTGAAAACAGCCTAAAATTAGTCTTTATCTGCCACTGGCAAAATGTATTTTCGTTGAATGTGGGTTTCAATGCTGTTTCAATGAATGTGAGTTTCAAGGGCAGAGAAGTTTTAATGCTAAGTCTATTTTCATTGTGAGACTGCATTGCTTTGTCTAGCAGATATCTATTAGGGTTTATGCTGTAAAATATAAAATAAAACTTTTAAATGAAATCCATATCATCGCAGAAGTAAAGCAGTATGCACATTACAGTGTTTATGGCAAATGGGGTGAAATAACTAAGGAATGGGACATTGGAATGGCTGCAGGGGGGACGCTCCATTCGACCATGATTTTGTGAGGGGGAGACAGCAAACTCAGACAACCCCGGCTGAACTATACCTCTCAACTGTCCAGAATTTTGCAGAATTAACAGATTTTTGCTTCTTATTTTTGGTTTGTTCCTCATACAATTTGTGGTTTTCTGCCAAATCATTTAGGAATGACGTCACTAAATAATGACAGACATTGAGTTTCAGATGTCATAACCTTCAGAAAAATGTATACTAAAGCAAGACCTTTTATTCTATCAACTGTCTTAAGTTTATACAAGAGCAATTTTTAGTACTGTTTGCATGTTCCCCCAATACAATTGGCCTTGTCCAGATTTCCTGCATTAAGAGGTACATGCAAATAAATCAATTTATGGACTTAGGAGTAGCCAAACCTCTCCACTGTCCCCAATTTTGGCTCCAAATGTTGCTCTCCCCCTAATAATCCCTCTGTAAAATGGCAATTTTGGAAGAAAACGTGGAGGGTTTACAATTATAAACAACTGTAATGATCAGAGTTATAGATTACTTTTATTTCAGAAATGCGTTTAGATGATCTTATTTTGTCAGCTGCTCAAATTGACAGTACTAATTTTAAAAAGGTGTCCCTTCTTTGACAGGTTCCCAGCTGTATTGTGTGGCAATTTTATATTTTTGCATAACATTTTTGGTCTGTTTTTCATAAAATTGTGGTTTTCTGGCAAATTAGTAGCAAGTCATTAAAGACTGAAGTTAGAAAATAATGGCAGACATTTGAGTTTCAGATTTCATACCTTCAAAAATTCTTACTAATGCAAGACCTACTACTATTCCATTATCTTTCTAAGTTTATAAGAGCAATATTTAAACATTGTCTTTATTTTTGTGCCTGTGTCCCACTTCTATGTATGGCTTTGTCCAGATTTCTTGCTCTGAGGTTGAGAGGTATGAGTGTCAGAGCCATCACCGTCAGCCAGAGACATTTCAAACTGTGACCTACTTGTTGCACCCCACTCCCCATTGTAGTGGCTCTGGATGTGTCCAAGCAAGGCAAGGAGCAGTTATGCAGTGTAAGTGTACTGAGTATTCTCCCATCCAAGGTAGACCACAAGTATGATGGTGGCTTTTCATCTGTCTTTGATTTTGCAGAATGTTCTGGTTTTCTGTCATATTTTTATACTGTTGATTTATGCTTCTTATTATTCAGAAAATGCATGCTGTTGCAGTGCCCTGTTGCTTTGCATTAAAGTAGCAATGCTTTATTGACCACCAGGTAAGCTTGTCAGAGATTGTAAGATGCAAGTAAGCTTTAATAAGCATACTGTTAAAGAATTACCAACATTGAAAGCCTTTTCATTGTTACCATGCAGAAAATATTTACATAACTAGATAACGTACAAGCCTTAGGTATAGAAATGCATATGACAGTATTTGAAATAAAGGACAGGATTACAGTATTTTCAGAAGCTATTACATTTGTTGGAGACCTGCAGTTATCTTTGCAGGCTTTACCCATAAACTAAACAGAATGCCAGTCTATCATGTGTGGTCCATAACTTGAGCAGTATTCTTTTAAGCAATTTATCTTGAGCTTGTTTCTTGTTCGCTGATCATTTTTTACTTTGATCATGTGTTCCCCATGAAACACATAGATAGTTGTTGTCAGGCAGCAGGTCTTTTTTGGATAAGAAACATTTTTACAAGTGGGGGTATCACAGGGATTGCTACTTTCAGCATGTTACTTGGTACTTTAATAAAGCTGAATATAAATTATAATTAGAACCGCAGTGCAAGGAGAAGTGGTTAGAGTTGAGTGCTGCTTGTTTTTTTATACTTGATTTTAACTGGGATTCCAGTAATGTATTTAAAAAGTAATTTATTTTTTCATGCCTCACAACCTTTTTGTTTCCATCTAGATATTAAGTAAGCTGCCATGCAGCCAATGGATTGAAATATTTTGTTTCTTCTACACTTTCCTTTTTTCTTGATTGGACTCTCGTAATGATGGTTTGTCACCCAGGGCAGCATATTTAATTAAAGTTCCAGTTGTTGTGGTTTTGAGCATAGCCCCACCCCTTTCTAGTTGGCCACACCCCTTCCCATTGGCCCCACCCATTCAACTGTCTCCTGCAGCCCCCCTATAATTTGAAGTCACCAGCCGCCACTGAGAAGGAAACACATGTATTGTGCAAATGAAGCCCACACATATATGGACCCAACCCCACAATATGTGTTGGGGCCACAACAACAGCAGTGCAATGATGGCAGGAATGGCAGCATGGCATACCCATAGGCCTGTGCATAACAACCCCTGACTGCATGTCATATGGAAAAAGCCTGGTATGTAGGTGGAGGACAGAGACCGGAACACAGGCCTATATGTGAAATAGTGTTGTCATACACTAAGCAAGTTGCTGGTGTTACAGGATAGTCTGCAACATACTCTTAGTCAGGAATACGAAGTCAGAAACACAAATGGATGTAGCCATGCACTGATAGCACTCAACACACACACTGCCAGTGATATATCTGACATAAGACCTGTGTGGTGGACAGACAAAACATAACAGGCAGACCTCTGGCCATCAAGATGATAGGACCACAGTTGAGAGCTATGCAGACAAACTGCATTCCATGTTAAATTAGTATGTATACACAAACCCTGTAACACTGATGCAATACATTGCATACAACAACACTACTCACACTCTGTTTGTAGATCTGGAACTTCATACAAATATGTAGCTGGTGAAAGTGTACAAGTTCTCTTGTAAAAGGTATTGCTACCTGCAGTCTGTAACACTGCTGCCCACACACAGGAAGGATGTCCACCATACAGGAAAGGTAAAGGGACCATGTCCACATGATTTAGGGATTTATAGTAGTGGGTTGCCATGACAGTAGTAATTGGAAGTACTACACAGCATGCTGCATGCAGGTATCAAGTCGCGGACACTGATTTCTGCAGAGGCCTTGACCTGATCATGTCCACCACCTACAAAAGCCATGCTGCAATCTATTCCAAGCAGCTCAATCAATTTACTGATGAACCAAATATGAAAACCATACAATCTGAACTGGCTGAAGAAAAAGTTTTTATTTAAATCCAATGAAGCTGTGATAAAAGAAACCCAACTAGTTTAAAAATACAAGAAAAATAATATAGTAAGCACTTTCGTTTGGCTGTGCCAAACTTTTTCAAACTGAAATATTGTCATTTCCTGTCATTTAAATAATGTGATTCACAGTGATGCAATTGAAATGTAACTGATAATTTGTTCTGAAACATTTAAAGTAGAACGACACGTTAAACCTGGTGTTCCATTCTAAAACATTCAACTAATAAACATAAACCCTCAAAGAACAGACAATATATAATGCAATGGTTGGTCCGTTTAAACATATTAGTAAACAGCATATGTTGCAATTGTTGTGAAAACATTCCATTATATTAATTCAAGTCCCAGTTGTCCAAATACAATCTATCTGTTGTTCCATTCTAAATTCAGCGAGATGGTACAACACAATACATTGTAGCTGTTATTTGATTTATAGTTCCTTGTAGTAACCGGTCGCTGGGGTGCAAGTAGATCGTACTCAAAAGAAAAATAGAATACAATAATACATATAGTAATGTGTAATTGTAAAATTATAAATCTAAAATTTTGCCATGTAACACATAATGTATATATGTACATAAAATTGTATGTGTGAAGAGGAAATATGTATACAATTCGAACTGAATGATAGTAAATAAGGTATATACAGTACTATTAATATTATTGATTGTCACCCTTCTATATTGAACTTGAATGTGTATGTGTGTAGAGGTAATCTAGAAAAATGGATGCACACAATACATAGAACAAATGCATAGGTGAATATGCGAGCAAAAAGCAAACAACAATGTCTATAAAGAATATGACATATAAACTGTATGTCAAATACATCCATAATATTAAATGTGCCATGATTATATTCGAGATACATAAACTATATATATATAATGTGTAAAAACCCATAAAAAAAATATATATGTATATATATATATATATATATATATATATATATATATATATATTTTTTTTTTTTTTTTTTGGAATATTGTAGTATTTATCTGTATGTGTTGTATATACATAAATTATCTTTCTAAAGTTTTTAATCTTAAAATACTCCCTATGGAAATGGCACTATTTAATCCTGGCCAATTGTGAGCATTTAATCTGATTTGCCATTGTAGTTCCATTTTTTCTAATAGTGCTTGCCATGCTCCTCCCCGTGTATCCAAATGTAAAATATCCAGAATGACAAATTTAAATGAGTGTGATGTATGTACATTTACATGTTTTTCTATGGCATTTGCTTCAATGCCATCACGTATGGCTCGAACGTGTTCTCCCATATGATCTTTTAATCTCCTTTCAGTTTTTCCTATATAAAAATTGTAACAAGTGGAGCATAGGGCGTAATATACAACTTTTTCACTATTACAATTGAACTTCCCCTTGATTCTAAAATCAACTCCATTAATATTTACAGATGTAGTTTCTAAAACATAACTGCAATATTTGCACCTGCCACATTTGTGCATTTTGCCATATCTAGATGTTCGTGAACTTTCTTAACACTTTTTCAAATTTCTTCCCTTTTTATATACTATTGAGGGAGTGTAGTTAAACTGATTGTGTAGTGACGGATCAGCAACTAACAAATTCCAATTTTTCATTAAAATATTGCTTATATGGTAGCTGTCAGTATTCAAAGTGGTAATAAAACTCCTGCTAAAATTTTTGGTAGTGACAATCCTGTTACCATCCATAGTATTGTTTGAGAAATTGTAACAACATGTGGTGTTCAAATTCGCTTCACCGTCACTCAAGTAATCTGATTCATTTGGCCCTACATTTTTTTGTTTTTTAATCAATCATTGCAATTGGCCTATGATTAAGTAAAGGTTTGAATTGACAATTATCACGTTTTATAGTTACTTCATTCATAACATTATCAATCATCTGCTCAGGATAACCTCTGCATTTGAACATCTCAATTAGAAAAAGGCATTCAGATATGAAGTCATCCCTATTACTAACCATTCTTGCTGCCCTGATGAACTGCCCTTTAAGAACATCTTTCTTTTGTGTATGGGGATGACAACTATCGAAATGCAAAAAATTATTACTGTATGTTTCCTTTCAGAATATTTTAGATCTATATGTTTCATTATTATAGTCTTTTTGTAAAAAAATATCCAAATATGAAATATTATTTTTATTTTTTACTGCTGTGAATTTTAAAAAGGAAGTAGTCTTATTAATGTAAGTTAAAAATTCATTGATCATTCCTTCTTCACCACTCCACAAAATAAATATGTCATCTAAAAACTGCAAATAAACTTTGCACAAGCTACAAAAGGGGAAATCAGAAACATATTTTTCCTCCCACACACACATTACCATATTTGCATAGAGGCCTCCGCAAGGAGACCCCATAGCTACACCTTCTTTCTGCAAATATAAATTATTGTTAAATAATATAAAATTCTTTTTGAGAATTATGCCAAAAAGTTGATCATATAAATTAATGTTGTTTTGTGTTATTCCTTTTTTCAATAAATATGAATTTACCCAATCAATACTCAACTCATGCGGGATGACAGAATATAAGTCTTTAACATCAATAGTTAAAAAAATGTAATCATCACTGTAATTAGTCATCCCAATCATAGATACAAAGTCCCAAGAATCTTTGCATAAGTGCTCTTCACCCTGTATGATTGATTTCAATTTATTATCTAAGAATTTTTCAATAGGGTTAGTGATAGAGCCCTGTGCATCAACAATGGGTCTGAAGGGTGGAATAGTTAAATCTTTATGTATTTTTGGGACTCCAAACATAGCTGGAGTCCTTGGGTAAATAACATTCATGAAATTAAATTTGTCAAAGTTAATGTCTCCTTCTATAAATAAATCATACTGAATACCTCTTATACGTCTGTAAGCTCCATTTAATTAATTGAAGGAGCTCTTAATGTATGTGTTACTATTCAATATAGTTTCCATCTTTTCATTGTAATCATTGACATTAAATATAGTCATAACGCCACCCTTATCTGGCTTTATGAATCTGATTTCTTTAGTTTCCATTAACATATTTAAGTTGCTATTTTCAAATTTAGTTAAATTGCATTTTTTATGCTTTTTATCTTTGGTGTCAGAGGAATTAAGTGCTCGTAAATCAAGTTCACAAATTCTTTCAAAAGTCTTCAAAGTTGAATGCAGTGGAGGATTATATGAACTGGAAATATAAAAAGGATTGATGATATGTGTAGTATTTTGAAACAAAAGACTTAAGTTTAATTTCCGTACAAAAATTTTTAAGTCTATGATAGAATCCACAACATTCATCTTCCTATTGGCTATAAAGGTAAGCCCTCTTGATAACAATTCACATATACAACTATCAAACTCATAATCAGAGTAATTGTAGACTTTAAAGTCATTCATTTTGTTGGAATAAATGATGGGACATGGACGTGGTTCAGGTGTAGTGATTTGTGACCTCTCCACTGGCCCCTGTAATAATTGTTCCTCCCCCTGGAAAAAGTTCTCCGCATGTATGGTTGGTTCAAAGTCTCCCAACCTCTCAGTTGGTTGGGATGTTGGACCATCTGTTGACGTTGTTGAAGTCGTTCTGATCTCCTAAGAGGAGGAAATGCACTTTTTTCTAAAAAATCTTCGTTTGTTTCTGTTTCGATCTCATCCATGCTGGTGTTGAAATTTACATGGGTATCATTCCTATTGTCCATATTGGATGTTTTAAGATCCCATTGTTGTGAAACTGGGGGTGGGGGTATGCTGTACCCTTGGCATAAGCGTTCACATCTCTATTAAGTTTTTTTAAGTTTCTTCTCTTTAATGGATTTTATTTTTTCATCTATTGATTTGAAAATATGTTGGTAGTTGAAGTCATTAATAGTAAAAGCAGAATCATTTTTAACAGTGGTATCTAGTATGTTTGTTCTCTCTGATAAAGATTCTATTGTTTTCGTATTGTCATCGATAACCAAATTCATATAATCTGCCCAAAATTTGTCAAAAAGTTTGATCAAATCGAAATGAAGTGGTGAACTAGCTACTAGGTAAGTTTGAAAATGTCAAAAGCGTAGGCCTTTAGGAACTACTTTTTTCCTTAAGCATTCAGAAAAGTAGTCATTGTCGATTTGTAACTTTTTTATTTTTAATAATACATAATCTAAGACAGACAGTTTCTCTTGATAGGACTTGGACATACCTGGATTATGGTTTGTAGTATTCTCAAATCCACTGTCGTTATTTAACCATGAGGAAAGTTCATTATTCCTTGATGGGAAAATTTCTGAAGGTTTATTAGGTTGTTCACTGTTGCGAACAACAATACCACTTGCTTCTGGTGCTGATGCTGTAGAAACCCTGGTGTTTTGTTGACCATTACCATTCGGTTCGTGGATGTCTATAAAAGGGTTGGAGTGAAGTGAAAGATTAGAACACTGGGACAAGCTACGTTGTTCTAATCGATCCAGCCTGTCCATTAATTTCTGAATTAGTAAAGTTAAATTTCTGAACATATTCTCCTCGGTTGTTTCAGTCTCCGCCTCAGCCAAATCCATGTAGCCCAAAAAACACTCCAAGACAATAAGAGCACTGATGAACCAAATACGAAAACCATACAATCCGAACTGGCTGAAAAAAATTTTTTTTTTATTTAAATCCAATGAAGCTGTGATAAAATAAAGCCAACTAGTTTAAAAATACAAGAAAAATAATATAGTAAGCGCTTTCGTTTGGCTGTGCCAAACTTTTTAAAACTGAAATATCGTCATTTCCTGTCATTTAAGTAATGTGATTCACAGTGATGTAATGAAATGTAACTGATAATTCGTTCTGAAACATTTAAAGTAGAGCGATACGTTAAACCTAGTGTTCCATTCTAAAACCTTCAACTAATAAACACAAACCTTCAAAGAACAGACAATATATAATGCAATGGTTGGTCACAATAAAGTTAAACTATTAAAAGGATTTGTCTGTTTAAACATATTAGTAAACAGCATATGTTGCAATTGTTGTGAAAACATTCCATTATATTAATTCAAGTCCCAGTTGTCCAAATACAATGTATCTGTTGTTCCGTTCTAAATTCAGCAAGATGGTACAACATGATACATAGTAGCTGTTATTTGATTCACAGTTCCTTGTAGTAACCGGTCGCTGGAGTACAAGTGGATCGTACTCAAAAGAAAAATAGAATACAATAATACATATAGTAATGTATAATTGTAAAATTATAAATCTAAAATTATGCCATGTAACACATAATGTATATATGTACATAAAATTATATCTGTGAAGAGGAAATATGTATAAAATTCTAACTGAATGACCGTAAATAATGTATATACAGTACTATTAATATTATTGATTGTCACCCTTCTATATTGAACTTGAATGTGTATGTGTGTAGAGGTAATCACGAAAAACAGATGCACACAATACATAGAGCAAATGCATAGGTGGATATGCAAGCAAAAAGCAAACAACAATGTCTATAAAGAATATGACATATAAACTGTATGTCAAATACATCCATAATATTAAATGTGCCAGATTATATACGAGATGCATAAAATATATATATAATGTATAAAAACCCATAAAAATATATATATATATATATATATATATATATATATATATATATATATATATATATATATATTATTTTGGAATATTGTAGTATTTATCTATATGTGTTGTATATACATAAATTATCTTTCTAAAGTTTTTAATCTTAAAATACTCCCTATGGAAATGGCACTATTTAATCCTGGCCAATTGTGAGCATTTAATCTGATTTGCAATTATAATTTGTCATTCTGGATATTTTACATTTGGACACAAGGGGAGGAGTATGGCAAGCACTATTAGAAAAAGTGGAACTACAATGGCAAATCAGATTAAATGTTCACAATTGGCCAGGATTAAATAGTGCCATTTCCGTAGGGAGTATTTTAAGATTAAAAATTTTAGAAAGATAATTTATGTATATACAACACATATAGATAAATATTACAATATTCCAAAATAATACACACATATATATATATATATATATATATATATATATATATATATATATTTTTTTTTTATGGGTTTTTACACATTATATATATATTTTATGTATCTCGAATATAATCATGGCACATTTAATATCATGGATGTATTTGACATACAGTTTATATATCATATTCTTTATAGACATTGTTGTTTGCTTTTTGCTCGTATATTCACATATGCATTTGCTCTATGTATTGCATGCATCCTTTTTTCGAGATTACCTCTACACACATAAACATTCAAGTTCAATATAGAAGGGTGACAATCAATAATATTAATAGTACTGTATATACATTATTTACGGCCATTCAGTTAGAATTTTATACATATTTCCTCTTCACACATATAATTTTATGTACATATATACATTATGTGTTACATGGCACAATTTTAGATTTATAATTTTACAATTACACATTACTATATGTATTATTGTATTCTATTTTTCTTTTGAGTATGATCCACTTGTACCCCAGCGACTGGTTACTACAAGGATCTATGAATCAAATAACAGCTACAATGTATTGTATTGTACCATCTTGCTGAATTTAGAACAGAACAACAGATAATATTGTATTTGGACAACTGGGACTTGAATTAATATAATGGAATGCTTTCACTACAATTGCAACATACGCTGTTTACTAATATGTTTAAACGGACAAATACTTTTAATAGTTTAACTTTATTGTGACCAACCATTGCATTATATATTGTCTGTTCTTTGAGGGTTTGTGTTTATTAGTTGAAGGCTTTAGAATGGAACACCAGGTTTAACATATCGTTCTACTTTAAATGTTTCAGAACGAATTATCAGTTACATTTCATTACATCACTTTGAATCACATTATTTAAATGACAGGAAATGACGATATTTCAATTTGAAAAAGTTTGGCACAGCTAAACGAAAGTGCTTACTATATTATTTTTCTTGTATTTTTAATCTAGTTGGGTTTATTTTATCACATTGGATTTAAATAAAAACTTGTTCTTCAGCCAGTTCAGATTGGTTATCAATGACAACATGAAAACAATAGAATCTTTATCAGAGAGAGAAACATACTAGATACCACTGTTAAAAATGATTCTGTTTTTACTATTAATGACTTCAACTACCAACGTATTTTCAAATCAATAGATGAAAAAATAAAATCCATTAAAGAGAGGAAACTTAAAAAAACTTAATAGAGATGTGAACGCTTATGCCAAGGGTACAGCATACCCCCCACCCCCAATTTTGCAACAATGGGATCTTAAAACATCCAATATGGACAATAGGAATGACACCCATGTAAATTTCAACACCAGCATGGATGAGGTCGAAACAGAAACAAACTAAAATGTTTTAGAAGCAAGTGCATTTTCTCCTCTCAGGAGATCAGAACAACTTCAACAACGTCAACAGACGGTCCAACATCCCAATCAACTGAGTGGTTGGGAGACTTTGAACCAACCATACATGCAGGGAACTTTTTCCAGGGGGAGGAACAATTATTACAGGGGCCAGTGGAGAGGTCACAAATGACTACACCTGAACTACGTCCATGTCCCATCATTTATACCAACAAAATGAATGACTTTAAAGTCTACAATTACTCTGATTATGAGTTTGATTGTTATATATGTGAATTTTTATCAAGAGGGCCTACCTTTAAAACCAATAGGAAGATGAATGTTGTGGATTTTATCATAGACTTAAAAATTTTTGTACGGAAATTAAATTTAAGTCTTTTGTTTCAAAATACTACACATATCATCAACCCTTTTTATATTTCCAGTTCATATAATCCTCCACTGCATTCAACTTTGGAGACTTTTGAAAGAATTTGTGAACTTGATTTACGAGCACTTAATTCCTCTGACACCAAAGATAAAATGCATAAAAATACAATTTAACTAAATTTGAAAATAACAACTTAAATATGTTAATGGAAACTAAAGAAATCAGACTCATAAAGCCAGATAAGGGTGGGGGTATGACTATATTTAATGTCAATGATTACAATGAAAACATGGAAACTATATTGAATAGTAACACATACATTAAGAGCTCCATCAATGAATTAAATGGAGCTTACAGATGTATAAGTGGTATTCTGTATGATTTATTTATAGATGGAGACATTAACTTTGACGAATTTAATTTCATGAATATTATTTACCCAAGGACTCCAGCTATGTTTGAAGTCCCAAAAATACATAAAGGTTTAATTATTCCACCCTTCAGACCCATTGCTGATGCACAGGGCTCTATCACTAACCCTACTGCAAAATTCTTAGATAATAAATTGAAATCAATCATACAGGGTGAAGAGCACTTATGCAAAGATTCTTGGGACTTTTTATCTATGATTGGAATGATTAATTACTGTTATGATTACATTTTTTTAACTATTGGTGTTAAAGACTTATATTCTGTCATCCCGCATCAGTTAAGTATTGATTGGGTAAATTCATATTTATTGAACAAAGGAATAACACAAAACAGCATTAATTTTTATGATCAACTTTTTGACATAATTCTCAAAAACAATTTCATATTATTTAACAATAATTTATATTTGCAGAAAGAAGTGTAGCTATGGGGTCTCCATTCGGAGGCCTCTATGCAAATATGGTAATGTGTGCGTGGGAGGAAAAATATGTTTTTGATTCCCCCTTTTTTAGCTTGTGCAAAGTTTATTTGCGTTTTTTAGATGACATATTTATTTTGTGGAGTGGTGAAGAAGGAATGATCGATGAATTTTTAACTTACCTTAATAAGACTACTTCCTTTTTAAAATTCACAGCAGTAAAAAATAAAAATTATATATGGATATTTTTTTACAAAAAGACTATAATAATGAAACATATAGATCTAAAATATTCTGAAAGGAAACATACAGTAATCATTTTTTGCATTTCGATAGTTGTCATTCCCCATACAGAAAAGAAAGCTGTTATTAAAGGGCAGTTCCTCAGAGCAGCAAGAATGGTTAGTAATAGAGATGACTTCATATCTGAATGCCTTTTTCTAAGTGAGATGTTCAAACGTAGAGGTTATCCTAAGCAGATGATCGATAATGTTATGAATTAAGTAACTATAAAATGTGACAATTGTCACTTCAAACCTTTACTTAATCATAGGCCAATTGCAGTGATTGATTCAAAAACAAAAAATGTAGGGCCAAATGAACCAGATTACTTGAGTGACGGTAAAGCGAATTTGAACGCCACATGTTGTTACAATTTCTCAAACAATACTATGGATGGTAACAGTATTGTCACTACCAAATATTTTATCAGGAGTTTTATTACCACTTTTAATACTGATAGCTACCATATACCCGATATTTTAATGAAAAATTGGAATTTGTTAGTTGCTGATCCGTCACTACACAATCAGTTTAACTACACTCCCTCAATAGTATATAAAAAGGGAAGAAATTTGAAAAAGTGTTTAGAAAGTTTACAAACATCTAGATATGGCAAAATGCACAAATGTGGTAGGTGCAAATATTGCAGTTATGTTTTAGAAACTACATCTGTAAATATTAATGGACTTGATTTTAGAATTAAGGGGAAGTTTAATTGTAATAGTTTAAAAGTTGTATATTGCGCCCTATGTTCCACTTGTTACAATTTTTATATAGGAAAAACTGAAAGGAGATTAAAAGATAGTATGGGAGAACACGTTCAAGCCATACGTGATGGCATTGAAGCAAATGCCTTAGCAAAACATGTAAACGTACATACATCACACTCATTTAAATTTGTCATTCTGGATATTTTACATTTGGATACAAGGAGAGGAGCATGGCAAGCACTATTAGAAAAAATGGAACTACAATGGCAGATCAGATTAAATGCTCACAATTGGCCAGGATTAAATAGTGCCATTTCGATAGGGAGTATTTTAAGATTAAAAACTTTAGAAAGATAATTTATGTATATACAACACATATAGATAAATACTACAATATTCCAAAATAATACATATATATATATATATATATATATATATATATATATATATATATATATATATATATATAATTTTTTTATGGGTTTTTACACATTATATATATATTTTATGTATCTCGAATATAATCATGGCACATTTAATATTATGGATGTATTTGACATACGGTTTATATGTCATAGTCTTTATAGACATTGTTGTTTGCTTTTTGCTCGCATATTCACCTATACATTTGCTCTATGTATTGTGTGCATCTGTTTTTCGAGATTCCCTCTACACACATACACATTCAAGTTCAATACAGAAGGGTGACAATCAATAATATTAATAGTACTGTATATACATTATTTACGGTCATTCAGTTAGAATTTTATACATATTTCCTCTTCACACACATATAATTTTATGTACATATATACATTATGTGTTACATTGCACAATTTTAAATTTATAATTTTACAGTTACACATTACTATTTGTATTATTGTATTCTATTTTTCTTTTGTGTACAATCCACTTGTACCCCAGTGACCGGTTACTACAAGGAACTAGAATCAAATAACAGCTACAATGTATTGTGTTGTACCATCTCGCTGAAATTAGAACGGAACAACATATACATTGTATTTGGACAACTGGGACTTGAATTAATATAATGCAATGTTTTCACAACAATTGCAATGTACGCTGTTTACTAATATGTTTAAATGGACAAATACTTTTAATAGTTTAACATTTTTGTGACCAACCATTGCATTATATATTGTCTGTTCTTTGAGGGCTTGTGTTTATTAGTTGAAGGTTTTAGAATGGAACACCAGGTTTAACGTATCATTCTACTTTAAATGTTTCAGAACGAATTCTCAGTTACATTTCATTACATCACTGTGAATCACATTATTTAAATGACAGCAAATGGCGATATTTCAGTTTAAAAAAGTTTGGCACAGCCAAATGAAAGCGCTTACTATATTATTTTTCTTGTATTTTTAAACTAGTTGGGTTTATTTTATCACAGCTTCATTGGATTTAAATAAATACTTTTTCTTCAGCCAGTTCGGATTGTATGGTTTGCTTATTCAATTCATTTACTGGAGAGAGAGAGAATGAAACCAAAACTGAAACTGAAACAGAAATAGAAAGAGAAAGAGAAACAGAAACAAACAAACAAACCTATAAGGAAAGCA
Source organism: Protopterus annectens (assembly GCF_019279795.1). Lineage (NCBI taxonomy): Eukaryota > Metazoa > Chordata > Ceratodontiformes > Protopteridae > Protopterus > Protopterus annectens. Next base: position 1,509,347,271 of record NC_056735.1, on the reverse strand, counting down.
GGCTTAAGCCAAAGCAAAGGCGATAAAAATAAACTCTTACAAGGAAACTATCCAAAATAGACCTCATTCCCACAATAGGTATATGAAGTATGTATGCATGTAATTGACTGTAGTACTTGGTTCATAATAATGGGATAGATGATGTGGAATGATTTACATGTGCAATCAGGTGCTGCTGTAATGATGTTCAACTGAACAACTGTTATGGACAATAGGGTCTGTCCCTGTGGGTACTGTGCCATACCTGTCAACTGTGCAGATCAGCACTGACTGACAAGATGTAAGCCATCATAGTGTGAGTTGTGTAATGGAAAGCATATACATTACTGTGGTCAATAGCTGGTTGTGGAAGTAATGCCATAATGATGGACACGTGAATTCCAGAGCACACCACTTACAGGACACTCAGGTTAACATGTATGGTAGCAAGCTGAAATGCCATAGGAGTGTAATAGGTTTACCTACAATCTGGCCCTATATATGCCCCCCTAATGTTAGGCTGTGTCCATATGTGGCACCTGTCTGTGTTGTAGCAAGGCAGAACAGTACAGCTGTACAGGAAAGAGAGTTAGAGATTGTGGACCTGACGTCTGAATGTACCCCATATATATAGGTATGTATATGTGTACACACATACACACATACATGTCTATATATATATATATATATATATATATATATATATATATATATATATGTAAGCACATATATACACAAACATATGTATATAAATACATTCCCCTGTATTTCCATCACAGTGCTGCATGCTAGGTGTGAGGGAACATCACACATAGCAATACACACAGATATATACAGCTGTTAGTGTGTGCATCATGGATGGTTATGTCACATGTGAACCCCTTGTTGGGACCACATTGCCTTTGTCTGTGAAGTAGATAATGGAAATTTTGGGAAGGATAGCAGGTACATTGATGGAGGTGGTTTGGGTTGGTAGATATAGAGGACAGCCTACAGGGGTGGTATATGACACATGTGGTGGGTAAACACCCTGGATGGTAGGTGTGGTCTGCAATGTGGAAGCCCCATGAGCCCTCATATGGAAACAATGAGAACAAGGTCCCCACCCATTGCTAGTCAGAACAGCAGCTTCAGGGTCCTGAAGGTGCCTGGCCTGGAGGCTGAGTAAGAGGAGCTTGTGGACCCTGTGATTGTGTACTGAGGGCCTCTAGGTGCTGTAGCACATCCTACAAGTTTCTGTGGATCCCCCTATGGAACAGACCCTGGACCTGCCCTCTGGTGACAGGATCATGTCTGTGTGTGCCCCTGGTGGGGACACCATCCCCTGAGGTGGTTCCACTTGAAGATAGTGCTCGACCAGTAGAAGAAGAGGCCCCAGGGTGGGTTCCACATATAATGTGGCCTGGTAACCTGGCCAGATGAGGTGGGAGAGGTGGTTCTGCTGGCAACTATTACCTAAACATGCTATTGCGTCAGTCTTATAGAACATATGTGGGTAGTAATAGTCCACACTGTCCCGGAACATGTCCAAAAGCATACATAGATATCCCCAATAACACATAACAGCAGATGTGCAGCAATCATAGAGCAAGCATATCACATGCATATATGGAACCACAGTGGCGCTGACAATGGCATGCAGGTGAAATACTCTGTAAAAGGCCAGCAATGATAGTGTCCCCACAGGAGAACATGGCTACAAACCCATAGCACAAAGCGTGGTACAATACGATATATACTCCAATGGTAGGTAAGCTGTAGCCATATCTTTTGAGTTGTGTGAACAGTTTGTTGTCACTGACATGGTGGGGGGAGGCAGAGATGTGTATTAAGAACTATGGTAACCTTGCTATATGAGTTGCTCAGAGCTGTTTCCATCTTTATGTCTTTCAGGCAAGATATCCCATGGCCAGTGTATTCAGCGGCAGAAAATGAGGTCATTCTTAACCACCTGATACAGCACTATCAGCTTCTCTTTGACAAGACAGCCCATGAGCAGCAGGAGTGGACTGCCCTGTGGAATGATCTAGTCCATGGGGTCAATGATGTTGCCCTGCATAACCTCAGTTATGAGCAGGTCCGGCATCATTGTAGCGACCTGCTTTGCAATGCCCATCGATGTGCTGCTGCAGTATTGGGGGATCACCTTGCAATGGGGGGGCATGCCATCCAACCCCCTGACAGATGTTGAGGAGCTCCTCACCAGCCTGGTGGCACCTGCCCGCCCGCACACACAACAACTGGTAGAGAACATAGTGGAGGTGGGTGCTACCCACACACCGGCTGAGAAGTGTGCAGGTAAGGCCACAGACCACTGTTGCATATGCATCCGCATTTGTACAGGCAGATGATGCATATGTGAGATATCAAATATATATATATATATATATATATATATATATATATATATATATATATATATATAGCCTGTTGCTGTTTAGTAGTAATAAACAGATGTGCATAAGCTGTAGTATTGTGGACTTGTACTGTTGATGTACTGTAATGCTGCACCTACTCTGCCTACTCTGTAGCAATGCCACAGCTGTGACCACTGACATCACATCTCTCACACTATGTAGGTCCCTCTTATACCACCAAGGCAGTAGCCTGTAGTTGGTGAGTATGGTTTATGTTCATGCTTGATAATATGCCGGTCATGTAATGGCTATGGTATATTCCATGCACACATCTACCAAACCTACCCATAATGCATGCTGTACATGTTCACGTATTATTGCTGTTAACTGCACTGCATCACAATGGTGACCATGATGGGGTATCTGAAGGGTATGTCAACACCTGCAAGATAACTAACATCCTGTCATTGTGAAATGTGTCCACAGGGATGAACATAATGGTGGGACAGATGGCCTACAGTAGGACATGTGTGAAACATCACTCTTATACAGTGCTACAACAGTGTATATACCAGCATTACAATGGCAACTGTTACAGATCTATACTACGGCATATCATAATACTGTGGTCCACAACTCTTAACACCTGCAATGTGGTCCCAGCATGAGCACTGGGTGTGTAATATGGAATCATAGGGTAGGGCAGCAAATATGGGGAATGCATACCTTCACAAACACTGGAAGCATATGTGTGCACACACTCCAGAGAAAATATAGTGGAGGTAGCTGTTGAGGTACTGCTTCATGCATTTGTCATGGAAATGCACCTTTCAGCAAGTAAACATCCCCAATATCACACCACATATTAGTCTGCTGTCCAAGACATTTGACCATCAAATGTGCACACTTAGCTGCAACATAGGCAGGTGTGGCTTACACACATCTTACATGACATGGTGTAGGCCACATACCCAATAAGTAGCACCCATGAGCTGCACATGTAGCCATACCTCACCATTGCATATGCATTGGCAAACAGTGCAGACAGTCATGTATGTGGCAAGGATGTATGGGAAAGGAATGATGTAGGAAATAAACATATGGCCACCCAAGACAAATGATGTCACATGTAGCAAACTGGTCATGTGGGCTGCCAACTAACATGCCACAACACTGAGGGGGTAGCAGGAATGTTCAGCAAGTACTGGCTGTATGGTACCCGTGCCAGCAATTGCCTGGACACTGCAAGCGTGTGGCCTATGGGTTAGGGTAATCAGATGTGACATTTGCACCACAGGAAACATCAGCCATGCCTCTCTACAGGTAGTGTATGCATAACAGAAGAGGTCCCCAATGGTCATGCATTACAGTGTGTACTGGTGTACCATGGCCATGTTGGAAACCTACAGACAGTATCATGTTAGATACAGGTGCTGCACAGCCAATGCCTCAACCCACCTCAGGCCCACCATCTCCATCTGTACTGTGCCAATGCCAGTGTACATGTGTATGTTTGCCAATCATTATATGGGACTAGGCTGTTAGACATGGTGTTCAGTGTTTGGGACACTGCAAACTGACACAAATGTGTAGGTCATAGCTGTCAAGCATCTGCAAAAAGGCTTAAGGTGGGGAGGGTGTGTCATCATGACACACTAGTGCACTGCGGCAGGGATCCTAAGGATGCAAAGAATTGTTTTATCTGCCCACAGTCAGGTTGAGGAACTGTGGCAGATGTAACCCTGATGCCACAGCAATAGTGACAGCAGTGTGTGAATTCCAAGGGATGTGCACATGAGTAGACCTTGCAATCATGCAGAGTTGGGGGACATGTGTAGGGCAGACTGACCATATACTGGCAAATGCAGATGGCCCATGCTAGTATTACCCCTGCTAGGAATAGTGACTGCTATAGTACACATAACGATAGGTGCAACAAACTATCATGATAAGGGCGTGCAAACATATGCACTCATGGAGTGTGTGCATTGTGGTCAGCATCCGCATACCTAACACATTTGTTAGACACTGCATGTGACTGTGCAGGACATATGTCACATATCAGGCTCATGTAATGTTAATATATGCAGTGATGTGGTCACATGGCATATCGAGGAAGAGTACGCCATATCAATAAGGGTGTGCACACTTCCCATAGCCACAGTAAAGTTTGATGGTTGTCAGTGTAATAGCATCATATTAGTCATACATGCACTGCTGATGTTGAGATCTGTAACCAGACATCAGGCATTCACAAATGACATCTGTCCACATATCATCCCAGGTATGTGTCACACAAACACACAGGGGCAGTGAGCATTACAACAAACATAACTGACACAGTAATACACATTTAATAATGGCTTGTACACCTGTGGGGTATAGTGCACAGTACATGGCAGGGTGCAGAACAGGTGCACAACAATACTGTGTACATGGGTGCAGTGTTTTCCAGGGGAAGGGAAATCACCTACTAACACAGCCCATGCATCACACACATGTATACTGTTGCTAGCATGGATTGACTATAGCTGCACTGCATGCTGTTGAGTACCATATGTTATGCATGTTGACAGATGGATAATGAGAGGACTGTGTGTACTACTCTCCTGCAACCTCACCTGTAGGTGTGTGTGTGTGTGTGTGGGGGGGGGTTAATTTGTCTGTAAGTGCAACCTGGTGGAGTGGAGGGGGGTTGATGCATGTAGGATGTGTGCATGCATGTGTGTGTATGTGTGTGTTTGTGTGGGTGTCCATGTATGCACATGTGTGATTGTGGGGTTGTTCATAAGGCAGTATTTCCCTTTGGAATTGTGCAGGACATGGACATGGACTGACACATGAGACACCAGGAATATTTGTCTGAGATGTAATCACAGAACAGCTGATAGTATAATAAGGTCTGTAGCATGGAACATGCAATGGGAGGAAAACTAGACACCAGGTATACCCTTAATATTGCAATCAGCAGAAAGATGAATGACTACCCACACAAGCAGCACTACAGATGCACTGGGGAATTACTAGACAACACCAGGGAGTGTATCCATATATTACTGTTCTCCACATGATAAGTTGATTGAGCAGCAGATCTGGCATGTATTGAGCAATAGTTACATATGACACTCCAGTGCATGACATTGTGAAGTGAACGTAATGGCCCCTAACATATGGGGGTCATGCTCACGATGTCCTGACATACCCAGGGTGAACACTGGATTACAGCAGTGAGGCCATGTAAAACTTACTCCACTCAGGTTAAGGAGGTAATTTAGTAACAGGTCTTGTGTTGTGATCACTCATCTAGATATTTAGAGGAATGATACATTAATGAATGGTATTAATGACTGTATGTTACCAAGTGTGATGCAGTATGGGGAATGTATGTAAATAAACATGGGACTGTCTGTAAACTCAGGGATAGGTAGGTATTATGGTGGAATTTCAGGGTGTGTGTGTGTGTGTGTGTGTGTGTGTGTGTGTGTGTGTGTGTGTGTGTGTGTGTGTGTGTACTGTTATGCAATGCCGTACAGGTCTTAAAGTGAATTTTGTGTTTTCCCCCACAGGTGGCGAGGTGGGTCAGGGTCCCTCCTACATGCAATCTGATGTTGGTGTCCATACAGACACTGAAGATGATGATAGGACTGTTGAGGCACAGGCGGTGTTGTCAGAGGCCAAAACTGCTCCATCGTTTGACATCCCCCTGTTAGCCACCACAACCCCGCACACAGCTACAGTGCCTATACATACCACATCACCAGTGGCCATAGCAGAGGGACAGTTGGTGGTTGGTGGCAGTGCTCAGGAGAGTGGGGTATCTATGCCTTCTGTGTCTGGTGACAGCAGGCATAGCTGGATGTCTGGCAGGGCACCACATAGGTAGATGTACCAGGGTGCTCGTGGTAGGGCCACTGGTCATCATGCCCCTGGCAGAAGTGCCACAACTGGTACCACCAGGCGCATGTTTCAGACTGTCATTAACCACAGGGCATGCATGGAACTGTACACCAGACAGGGTCTGAGGCTGCAGAGGGCTGCTCTCTCATCTGTAAGCAACAACGTCCATGAACTTGCAGGTGTCCTTCGTGATTATACCAAGGTCATGGATAGACAGTTGGGTGAGATGGTGGGCCTCATCGACCATGATTTGTCTGTGCTCAAAAATGTGGTGAGAGTGGGGCGATGGCCACGTGGACGTAGGCCAGCAACACCAACAGCGGGCAGTCGACATGGACGTGGCATGACACCAAGGTGCTCCAGTAGTGGCAGTACCATCCCCAGCACTGCAGGAGGGGTGCTGTCCACACCACACTACAGCAAGCCACGTGCACATGGCCCTGGCCAGTCTCAGGAGGGACCTGGTTCCAACAGACATCTGTCATCATCAAGGGAGAGTAGCACATTGATGCCTCTACCTGGACATGCCCATGAACCCCCTGGCAGGCACAGTCCACGTGTCCATAGCCAGAGGTGGTGAACTGTACACCCTGCCAGATATGGTCTGCATCTGTCCAAGAAACACCTGTATAGGGCAGCCACATGGCAGAACTGTGCGCATGCTTACCCACACAATATACAAACTCACATAGGGCAACCCCATACCTACACACACCACATCACCATGCCCATTTCAGCTAATTACACCCGTCACCCACACACATGGTGTCAAATGTATGGCCCACACTCAGTCTCTTACAAACCAACAACACACCCTGTGCATATGATGATACCTGTGCCACATCCCTGTCTTCCATAACATCAATGCAGGGACAGGCTAATATGCGTCTGAGGCACATGGTGACTGTACTACAGTGTACCAATGTACTGATGTGTAACTTGTTGTCAGCAGTAATGTGTAATGCATACATGTTAGTGTAGCTGTCCAACCATGATGCATTATAGCTCCTAGTGACACTGAGTGATTGTGGTCTCCATAATGTTAGCCATTTGTGTTGTAGGTGTACGTCTCAACAGGAGGATGGTCTGCGGTCATATTCCACAAGGGGTATGGCACTGTGGTGACACCATGGTTGTGACACATCATGGGTACAGTTGAACACATGTCACAGGTCTGTATAACAGTTACTGCCTGTGCCACATGGACAGGTGACCGGCTGGGACATGTATAATCAGCAACCTGATGTAGATCCATCCATATACATGCACACTCTTACTTGGCAACACTGAGACTAGACCCCTACCTCAGTATGTAGTGCTACTGATGTGTTTGGCTTTCAATGCACACACCACACTGTGTTTAGGATGAGGTGTGTTCCAGGTTACATGTTACATGCAGAACATTCCCAGACATGTATAGTATGGTAATGGGGGATGTAATGGTTGTATATGGACAATACATACTGTGCCAAACTATCATATACACATTAACAGACACATAACAGGCAGACACACATCCAAGAGACCTGGGCCTATCGGTGCTAACTAACTTGTCAGTGTGTCCAATGTGTTACAGGTAGGCTTCACACAGCACATGCATAACTGGGCTGGATTGTGCTATCAGTTACCTGTATGGTTGATGGTGACAGTGATCACCATACAATGGTACGTGGGACCATGGTGTAATGACAGTGTACACAGCACCCACACTCCACAGTGGATATTGTACACACTGGAACCCATGATGACACTCTGACATGCCCACCATCACACATTGCCCACAACTGCAATACAACACATTGTCCATCCCAACAGTGGTACTACAGGGATATGCATCTAATGCACATGTCACAGGCATAGTAGGGTGATGCTTTGTCCTGCCTCACCTATGGGCAGCAACATCACTATCTATAATACTGTGTGGCAATGCATATTGCAATAGGTGTATGTGGCCTTGAAATGCTGTGCCTTACAGATATACAGGCATGCACACATACACACACTTGCCAGAACTCAATGGGTATCCCATGTGTATCATCCCATTTGTACAACACTGTTGTGCTGGTACTGCAAGGCTCATGCAGCTGTTATGGAGAGGAGCGTAACAGGGTACATGTAATTTTTGGTACAGTAGTAGCCACATCTAAGTATGGCAATGGGTGTTGCTGTGAGTGTGAAGGCCCTCGTGGTATTCCCAACTACAGGTGTACTAACACACAGACACTGATATCCTCAGTAATCCACATGTACACATTTGTCAGTACTGGGGTGCATCACTGCAGGTAGTCATAGGTGGGTACCTGGCTACTGTCTATGGAGAGATGGGAAATGTAGGGGATGTGTGTACAGTGGTATCATGCCACCTGCCATGTGCCAGCAGACAATCTATCGACAGACACCACTGTGGTGACCCTCAGAGTGAGAGTGACATGCATCAGCCAATCCTCTGAGGGCCTCCTGCAAATGGCTACTGAGGCGATCCAGTTGACATGTATGCAACATGGATTACAACACATGGTTAGTGTCTGTGATGGAGACCTATACGTAAGCATGTTCTGTTGACTGTGGTAGTGTAGTGGAGGTACTAGTGGCATGTGGTGCATACAGGGTGTTGTGTCCAATATGTGCCAGTTATAACACAGCTGGGCAGACATGTCAGTGTCAGTCAAGCATAGGTTGCCTGTACGTATCCAAGCTAAATACCTGCCATCTGCACATCTGTACAAGGACTGACAGACATCATCTTGGCAACTAGCTATGCAGTAGGATGAAAGTGTCGACAGATAGATGTCTGACACCAATATGTATGCCATCAGACCAATGATCGAGTACAATGCCCCATTCAGGATGTATCTCGCCCGACATCTGCAGTAATTGGAGAGACCCCAAAAGTTCCTCACCAAAAGGATAAAGGGACTCCAAAATCTGTCATATGCTGCCAGATTGAAGAAACTCCAGCTCTATTCAGTCGCATACCGTCTGCTCAGAGGTGACATGTGCCTGACATACAAGGCCATGTCCAACCCGGAATTAATGGACATGCTCCACCTCAAAAAATCCAAATCCACCAAAACTACTAGAGCAAGCGACTTAAACCTTAGCACGGATATAAATAGGACGTGCTGGAGGGATAGATTTATCACTCAGAGACTCCCTATGCTGTGGAATAGAGTCCCGGCCCATGTGAGGCAGAGCACCTCACTGGCCCTGTTCAAGAGAAATCTTGACCTGTGGATGGGAGATCGCAGGTTTACCCCGGGAATCATCTCTGTGTCACTGCTGGACAGAGGCACAACAAACTAATGGGCACAGTATTTTTTCATATAAGGGGTGGCGTAAGCCACAAAAATTTGGGCTAGGCTTATAAATGCCTTAGGGCAGATAGCCTAGTATAAACCTATGAACCTATGAACCTATTACTAGATGCTGGAAGCCCTCACTGACATGTGCTGTACAGACAGTGGTCTGCAGTTACTTTCCACATATCAGATCATTATCCAGTAGCAGATATATACTGTGACACAGCTCACACACCAGGAACACATCAGTGAGGCCTCAGAGTCCAGCTATGCTTGCAGGGGTGCTTGTTGCCAGTACTACATTTAGCAATCTACTCTTGCCTGGGAAAGCACTGTCAACAGCAATAATGGCATGATACACTACATGCCAGTGTTACAGCATGTAACCTGGGTTACTACCCTTGTATGTAACACATTCACATGGATAAGAGTGATGTACAGGTCTTATATACTTGAGTGTCCCAGACATGACACTCACACCTCTTGCTACTGTAATGATGGCACAAAGATGCATGTTGTGTACATGGCATTACATACACTTATTACAGATGTCATTACCCCGCTATGATATCAGACTGAGCACTGGTTACCAGGGTTGAGTCATGCTTCACAGGTGTCAGCATTGCTGCAATATAGCAGCTTAGCACATTTGCGCACTGGTAAGTGGAGCCTACTTGATGTAAGCAACCTTTATGTTTAACAGTACTTTAGCACCACTTAGCTTTGTACAAACCTGTGCAAACATGCTTAAAGCTGCTCAAAACTGCCTTAACCACTCATATATATGTATTTCTACAAATCTGTAAAGTGCATTATATATATGGCCATTTATAGATCTGTGTGTGTGTGTGTGTGTGTGTGTGTGTGTGTGTGTGTGTGTGTGTGTGTGTGTGTATGTATATATATATATATATATATATATATATGTATCTCTCTCTCTCTCTCTATATATATATATATATATATATATATATATATATACATACACACATATATATATATATATATATATATATAGAATTATAAATATTATATATATATATATATATATATATATATATATATATATATATATATGTTTACCATATGTCCAGAACATGGAATGGAGTCCTACCTCAGCAGCAATAGTCCCAACCTCTTAGTGCAAGGGGATGTCATGTATGCATTGCAGGTATATATGTAGACTGTTGCTACTGTAACAGGGGTTGTCTTAACAGACATGTTGCATGTGGGAGGTCACATCTGCTGTTGACATGTACGCCATTGGTTACTGACAGACTTCCTAAGGACATCATAGTACAGTACCCCTGATAGCACAGTAATGATCCTGTGGACTACAGCAGAGATATGACCAATATATGTTGACAGTCTTGCACTCTGTGGTCAGCCCAGAGGTGTACACAGATCCCCTTCGTATGACACAGGTCGACCAAGCCTGACAATGTGGATGTTAACAGACATGTACATGGGTATATCACGTAAATACTGGACTACATATGCCCACACAGTTTTTGCATTTACACACACCAGTCTGTCCTGACACATAATACCTGGTGGTGCAGAGGTCACATGGCCACATACTACCCACTAATTAGTGACATACATCAGTACAGAATCTCACTGCTTTGTCAGAAATAAACATTTATGGTGGCCTGGCAGCATTATGTCTTGTAAATATCTGGACATAACAGCACACTGGGTAATTACAGTAAGCTGCTAGGCATGTAAGAAAGCACTGTGGCAATGCTTATTGTAATAGATGTATGTGGCCTTGGAATGCTGTACTCTACAGATATACAGACATGCACATGTACACACACTTCCCAAGTATTATGTGTCAGGACAGACTAGTGTGTGTGAATGCAGAAACTGTGTGGGCATATTTAGTCCAGTATTTATGTGATATATCCATGTACATAGCTATCATCCACATTGTCAGGCTTGGTCCACATGTCTCGCACTCTGCACACTGCCACAACACTGGACTACATTTTATATGGGGCAATACACATGTACCTGCAAACATAGCAGGCTCTACACGCATGTCAAAGCACAGAGTAACAGACACCTGTGAGAAAGTGCATACCCACAACCGATATGAACACAGCCACATATGCTACGCAAGCTTTATATGACACTATATGGACTGTCTGATAAACACCATCCTCATATGTGCCACTCACACACTAACCCTAAATAAAATGGGTCACGACACAGTGTGATTCGATGCCTGTCTGTGGTATGGGACACGTGTGTTTGGCCCTACAGACATGTGAGCCAATAGGGTACCATACACTGGAGCAGCATGTAACATCAGACAGAACAGAACCAAGAACTATGGCATCTACCACAGTCTGTGCCCAGGCCAAGGTATGTGTGCGCAATACACATACTGTTGACAATCATCATAAGTACACAGACCTCAGTACTGTACAAACAACTGCAGAATGCCCTGGTTATGTCCTCAGAAATAACCCCTACTATACATAACATGTCTAGTAGTCTGATATCTAACTGGCTTGTTAGCAGGTATGATGTCAGTAAATAATGATGTAAAGAACATATGCACCTCTTACTGCATGACATATGTACAAAAGTTGACAGACTTGTGGCTGGAGCCACAAACATTGGGCCAGTATTGGCATGTTGCTGTGATACCCTCATATATTTACTGTCGTAACAGGGTTTGTTGTGACATATGACCTATGAGGGATATAAAGTCAGTAACTCTCATGGCTGTCTCCATGTACTGACTGCAATCTTCAAACTATGCTTCTGCTATTCTAAGATAGGTGATCTGTGAGTAACACAAGAAACATAAGACTCCAAACACTGTCCAGTCTGCAGATAGCCCTACAGGTGGGAGTTTCCTCAAACACATAACACTGTCATGACAGGTATTAAGTCGGGTCTATATTAGAAAGTCGACCGCTTACTTACCCGAACACTTAAACGTCGACCCATCTTCATCGAACAGTGAAACATCGATCATCCAGAAGAACAAAAGTGGAAACGTCAAATCATCATGGTTGGCCTTCTGCAGTATAGCTCCATAAGGTAAGTGTGCGATAGTTACGGACCTTATGTTAGGGTGCAGGTTAAGGTACGTGCATAGATGGTAATGTATGTTAGATTTAGTGTAGGGTTTTGTTAAGTGTATGTGTGTGGATTATTTAGTTTGTTTGGGTTTAGCTTTTTAAGGTAAGTGTGCGATAGTTATGGACCTTAGGGTTAGGGTGTGGGTTAAGTGCATACATGGTGGTATATGTAAGATTTAGTGTAGGGTTAGAAGTAGGGTTTAGTTTAGGGTTAGACATAGGGTTTTGGTTAGTGTATGTATGTGGTTTAGTTAGTTATTTGTGTAGGTAGTATGTAGCAGGTGGTGGGGTGGGACAAGTATGAGAGTTTGACTTTTTAAATTTGACGGTTTAGAGCATTTGGTGTTTATGTGGTTCAATGATGACGGGTCGACATTTAGGTATTTGATGAAGTAAGCGGTTGACTTTATAATATAGACCCATTAAATCATGTAGACCATCCATATCCACACACACACCCTGTTAAACCAACATTACTCCAAATGTAGATGAGAAACACTTACATTCTGTAGTCATGTCTGGCACATCCCCCTCCTGTTTGTTGGTCTGTCTCCACAGTGTATGTTGTTAGAGGTAAATCCCAATACCATCTGTGATGCTCTTTGCCAAACACCAACATGAGGTCCTGCTCACAGTAAATGAAACGGCCCATCACCAACATGATGTTCCTAGATATTGGAGTGTGTTTCCATGCAATTGGATTGGGAATGTTACCACAAATGCAATCAGCTAGAGGGGAACTGCAATTCATGCAGAGGCCATCAGTTGATAATGAACATCACTTACAAAACACAAGCTGCTGCCTAAGCAAAGCAGCTGTACTTTTCCACATCCACCAGAGAAGGAGTGAGAGAGACAGACAGAGACAAAGTAAGTCAGGGAGGGGATGGGAGAGTAAAACCTAAGCATGTTTGTGTCACACACTTACCACAACAGGGTTTCAAACCCCTGACTTACTATGTATTGCTATAACATGATGATGCAGTTATGGCATGTGCCACATAGATTGCATGTTGTTGGAAGCTGCGCATAGGTATATCTGATGGTGAATGATATCTGCAACAGTGATATAGGAGCGATAAGGTAGGTGTAGTACACGTGCCTATCCACATCAACAGGTGTCAACATCAACACAGCCACACTCTGCAGGGGACTCACACACATTAATACAGTTGGCAGGGTCAGGAATAGACTTCCTAACTAGCTAGTTTGCCACAATACAGTAATATGCAGGTATCACATGCACCACAGGGGTTATCCAGATGATATATGGGCAAAGGGTATGTGATGGTGTCTGACATCAGACAGCATGCTTCAGTAGGCCAATGGGGGTTGTAGTGAGGGTGACCAGGATTAAAATCATTATACTCCACACAAATGCAGACACAGGGTCCCAGTACTGACATGCATGGGAGCATTGCTTCACAGGTGTGTAGTGGTTGACTGTGCCAGAAGGCTGTACAAGGTTAGGTGAAGGGTATACCTTTGCATCAGGCCACATGACAATGTGCTGCAGTGTGGCTCAGGGGTGTAGTGTCTGGACTGGCCCACACAGGTGGGTATTGTAGTCACCATCCAATCATCTGGGTTACTATTGTGTCTGGCCAGTGCTGTCAATGCTTGCCATGCATGTGTTCTATAGTCCATGACATGGACTGTGTCTGGGATGTGCACATGGCCCACATGCATGTTCTGTGACATGTGGAACTGTACCTGGGGTGTCTGGGCCACGTTGTGTACCCAGATTGTTATCATCAGATGTGCCAGTCCTGACCTCATGTGGTGCAACTGGCAATGGACACCAGGTTGACCCTGCACCTACATTGACAGCATGATACAAGTGTTTCCTGGTGTCAATGGCATCTGTCCAGACAGGGCATGTGTTTACAGCATGGTATGTCCTTTGTGGGTCACATTTTATGGCACTACAGTTGTTGCAGGCGTCCAGTGGGGAACATAGTGAAGGCACACTGTCTGCAATTATGTGCCTATTGTAGTGATGGGAGAGGGTGCCATGCTCTCTGTAGTCCACTGCAATCACACAAGGGTTACTATCTGTGGGCAATATGCAGGGTACTACCAACAAAGCAGTTGTTGCTTAGGCAAGTGTGTTTGTGTATGAGACATGGGTTGAGAGTGTTTTCTTGGTAATACAGGGGTTGCCTAACTTGTTCATCAGGCCTGGATGTCACATGTAGGGGTATGCATTGGCAACCCCAGCTTGTCTGCTGTTTGACATCTGTTTATCCTTGTAAGGTGGACATTGTGACATATAATAGGCCCACCATATAAAAATTTTGCAAAACCCACACCACAATGAGGCCAGTTGTTGCAAACTTACAGCCACATCCACACAGGATAAGAATGACAAACACAGACACACACACCAAGTCTCACAGTTGCCATGTCTGGGGTGGGAACTCCTATCTAACTAGTACATCACATTACAGCATTATGCAGTTATAGCACACGCCATAGAAATTACTGGGTTACTATTTCCCCAAAGGTGTATTTCAAGGAGAATGACATCAGCAGGCTTGCCAAAGAAGAGCAATGGAGGTTGCATTGACTGTGAATGGCCTCAAAAGAATTGCTCCCTACACAGAAAAACAAACACACACACAAACTGCCACACTTACCATAATAGAACCCCTACCAAACAACATCACGCTACAGTATTATACTGTTATAGGACACACCACAGAGATTACTGGATGACTTTTTCCCCATAGGTGTATTTCAAACTGAATAACATCAGCAGACTTGCCAAAGTAGGGCAATGGATGTTGTAGTGAATGTGCATGGCCTCAAAAGCATTGTTCCCTACAAAGACAAACAAACACACTTGCCATGTCAGAGTATAGAACTCCTACCTAACTAGTTTATCGCACTACAGCATTAGGCAGTTATAGAGTGCACCACAAAGTTTACTGGGCTACTTCTTCCCAAAAGGTGTATTTCAAAGTGAATGACATCAGCAGGCTTGCCAGAGTAGGGCAATGGAGGTTGTACTGAATGAGAATGTCCTCAAAAGCATTGCACTCTACACAGACAAACAAACACACACACAAGCATCCACACTTGCCATGTCTGGTAATAAAACTCTTATCAAACTAATTTATCACACTATAGCATTATGCAGTTATAGGACACACTACAGAGATTACTGGGTTACTCCTTCCCAAAAGGTGTAGTTCAACATGAATGACATCAGCAGGCATGCCAAAGTAGGGCATTTCAAATTTTAGTGAGTGTGACTAGCCTAAAAAGCATTGATCCCTACACAGGCAAACACACACTTGCCACATATAGGATTAGAACTCCTAACTAACTAGTTTATCACACTACAGCATTAGGCAGTTTTGGACACGCCACAGAGATTACTGGGCTACTCCTTCTCCAAAGGTGTATTTCAAAGTGAATGACATCAGCAGGCTTGCCAGAGTAGGGCAATGGAGGTTGTAGTGAATGTGCATGACCTCAAAAGCATTGCTCCCTACACAGACAAACAAACACACAAACACACTTGCCATGTCTGGGAAAGAACTCATACCTAACTAGTTTATCACACTACAGCATTAAGTAGTTATAGGATGTGCCACAGAAATTACTGGGCTAATTTTTCCCCAAAGGTGTATTTCAAAGTGAATGACATCTGCAGGCTTGCCATGGTAGTGCAATGGAGAGAGCAGTGTGTGTGCATGCGCAATAACCAATTCATCTAGCAGCAGACACACCACACTCAGGCACACACAGGTTTATATTCCACAGGTACATGTATACAACAGCTAGATGACTACTGCCTTATACATCTTATGTTGCACAGTTAACACTAGCACCACAGAGTCTATAATGCTGAGGTATTCCAGAGGCAAATGTCTATGGTGAGTAACATTTACACATCATGTGGTTGTAGCCATTTGGCTGTGTGCTGGGTGGGACAGGCCTCATTATGGAAGGCTCTTTGTCACTGTCACTCTTTTCCACACATCTATATATGTGTACTTTTGGCATATTATAGTGTGTATTCCTATCCAATGTGTATGCAACGCATGACTGGTACATACTGAGGAGTGTATGCACTAACATCTCCAACTGTCAGATATGTATGGTCCATTTCTTTAAGTGTGTGAGCATGCCCAGTATACCCTTTCAGTATTTTGTTGCCTGGCATTGCCTTCATTTCTCTGTGTGGGAGCATGCCCAGTATGACCTTCTGTATTGAATGTGTGAATCCATTCCAGGTAGATTGTACTCCAGTTCAGACTTTTGTGTTCTACGCCTACAGCTAGCAAACTGTTTCTGCAGGATATCTGTAGAACAGTTGACAATATGTGGTCAAAATGGGCAAATGATAGTGGGCTACTGTAGGTAATTGTGTCTATGCTGCTTCTGTTGTATAGTCCTAGTGTTAGCAGAGATATTCAGACATGTGTACTGTTATACAATGCAATGTTTTATGTCATCAAATACTGTCAGGTAGACATTTTTGCTTATAGTGATGTCCTGGGGAACACAGGGTGAATGCAGCTGTGTCCAGTATTGGGGTCAAATGCCTACATATTCTTGCAAACTCTTACCATTCTGGAGGGGAGCTGCAGACACTTGCTGCTGAGTCTGTGTAACTGGTTCAGCACCTTGGTACAGTGATGGCAGAGGATCCCATACTTGTACATCCATCGATGTGACACTATGGCCTTATCTTGCTGTGGCAATATCTCACGGCTGTACAGATTCACACAGGTTACCCAAAGGCAGGGGTCATAATTCAGGACATTACCCCTACACATTGCGGTTTACAAGCAGGTTTGTAGCCACCCATTCATGTGTTTGCAGTCAGGGATAGTATGTGCACTCGGCTGTGTTTTGGACTTCACACACTCCATGCTGCCCATGTTCCCTCCTCCCCCTCTATTATTCTATCCTCTTCCATACATTATGTGAACATTCTCTGATACTTTCTCTATAGTTATCACTTCATCACAGCAGTATACTGGTGTTGGTCCACAATTCATGCAGTAGGACATGGTGGACATGTTATTGCCGTTTGTCCACATGGCCTTGCATATGGGTTCTGTGGACTGTGTTATGTTGTTATTTGGGAGTCCATGACATAACATACATTGTCAGTATGGGTGAGATGCAAGCCTTTGGCAGAAGACTGTAAGCCATTTGGTAGTAATGCTGGCCAGCTGTAGCAGGCTGTTGCATTCTGTTAGTCCTACAGTCCCAGACTGCAATACAGTATATTCCCCTGTCATGACAGGGTAGGTGTGCCAGGTGTTCGTGCCAATTCTTTCTGTCAGTATTGACCCAGTGATGTGGATGCTAGCAGGGTGCTGCTTACAGCTAGGGACACACCTGCATGGGACACCTATGCATGCTGCATTCTTTCACTATTGCCATACACAGGTGTGGGTCATATTGTACTCATTCCCAACAGCAGGGATAAGACCGGAAAAGTACCTGTGGGTGGTGGTTGGGTGAGCTGGGTGCATGTGTGCTATGGACACTACTTGCATCTATCTCACAGATATGCATGGGGCATTCCACTTATGCTGGCTTGTGCAGGAACATCAGCTGCTTCTCAATACATCATTCTTATGACCTTTGTGGTCAGACAGTGTTTGCCCAGATGACATCAGTATTCTCTACTACAAGCCCAGATAATGTGCTGCAAATCAGTATGTACAATTCCAAAGGTGTGTCCATTTGACAGTTACATATTATACACTGTCTGTCTGGGGTACTTCCCCCTGTGTACTGCTTGTATATCTGGCCTGACAGTCATGCCATGTTCATCTTTCAGATGCTGACACATATTACTTCCAAACATTTAAATGGCTTACTGCTAAAATGTGCTATACTGGGAAGCATTGTGTTTGGCACTGCAGTTGTAAGGACTTGGCCCTGTCATCAGCAGTACTGGGCAATGGCCACCAGGACAAACCTCACCATGCATACATAATAACCACTCACACCATATACCATACACACCAACCTAATACACGCAGACCTGCATATTGTACACATGCTACAATCTATCCTGATACCTTGGCCAGCTCAGGTTATCTGTGCTCCACTGTTATTATACCTACACATACATGTTACTACATTTCTACATAGGATTGAGGGGCACACCTGTGTGTCACTATGTGTCTACATAGGACTGTGGGGGGACACATCTGAGTGTTACTACATTTCTACATGGGATTGCGGGGGGCACACCTGACTGTTACTACATTTCTACATAAGATGGGGGGGTACACCTGTGTGTCATTATGTGTCTACATAGGAATGGCGGAGGGGGCACACCTGACTGTTGCTACATTTCTACATAGGATGGGGGGGGCACACCTGTGTGTCATTACGTGTCTACATAGGAATGGTGGAAGGGGCACACCTGACTGTTACTACATTTCTACATAGGATTGGGGGGCACACTTGACACTTGTACACATTTACTATGACTGCGCCGATATGTCAGGTACTTCATTTCAATCTGTATTCTAACCTATCATGCTGACTAGAGGCAAATCAGTGTACTACAGGTCTTAGGTTTTATTGACATACATTTAAGTTTCTGACTTCTTACCCTTCAGAATGAATATTCCACTGCCTGATCTGTTGTAGTCTGTCTGTGTAGGCCTGGGGAGAGGGAGGTTAACCATAGTCATCAATCAGAGGACTTAGCACAGCCTTTGTCTGTGTTTTTCTACACCTGTCATGCTGGCTGAGGCTGTTGTTGGGTATGTGAGCCTCCCTGACTGGCATGTGTGTGTCATATGGACACACATGTTGCCCAGCACATTTCCTGCAGTAGGTTTTGCCACCATGTATAGTACTGGCTACTATGGTGACACCAGTGTTTGTTACAGATCTCATGCTGCCGCTATAGGTGTCTACTATCTGCTGGCATCCCATTCAGCTACCTGATTATTTTGCATGCTCACATCCATACCATAGATACAAGTAACAACACGTACTACTCCATTTGGCAATTGTTAGGAAGACTGACTTACCTTGTGGCTGTGCCAGTATTGAGGATGGTGCTGGAGTGCTGCCTATGTCAGATACACATAGTACACTCCCTATACATGGTTGAGCACAGGTGGTGTCATGTTTGGCATCCCTTTTACTGTATGTGTGAGTCAGAGAGAGATGTCATCCCCCTGGGTCCCTACTGTGTCAGTGTATGTGTTATGCTGTCTCTTTGTCAAGGCCAGGGCATACTGGGCAGGCCTCCTTCTGCCTACTTTGGCAGGCTCAGGTTGTTTCTCCTCAGAGTCACTCTGTGCCTGTGCAGGCCTTGGCAATGGTGGAGGGCTGTGTGGCCCTGCCCCATGCTGTTCCTGCTGCAGCTATTTCCACAGGATCATATTGTGTAGCATGGCACTTACGATGACAATTTGAGTACATGAGGCTGGTGAGTACTGCAAGGGTCTACCAGATGTGTCCAGACATCGGAACTGTGACTTGAGCATCCCAAACATATGCTCTATTATAATTCTGGTCTGTGCGTGTGCCTCATTATGGAGCTCTTGTTCGGGTGTGTATGCATTTCTGATGGGTGTCATCAGCCATGGATGCAGTGCGTAACCAGCATCTCCCACTAGGTGACAGTAAGGGAAGTCCCCTTTGGCAAATCTCTGGTACAGCTGCATCAGATGTCAGATCTGTTAGAAAAGAAAAATGAAAGTAATGCCTTTTTTAGGCATACTTTAAAGTGTAGTAACATGGTGATAAAATTCTTTATTCTGGAGAGGGTCAGGTCTGACCCTAGAGGGGGAGACTGGGAAAATTTTCTTGAGCATCGTGAATTGATTTGGCAATTACAGTTGAATGCTACCAGATTTCCAGGCCTTAATGATGCGGTCAGTCTAAAAAGTGTACTTAAAATCAGAAGTAAACAACTATAGGTCTATTAATATGGAGTTTTATTATCTCCATTTTTCGACAGGGTTGACACTATCCCTTTGGGTAAAAACAAAGTAGCACCTGGTGCTTAACTGGATTGTGCACTGATTCCTTGTCGCAACTAGTAATTATTTAATATTAACATGGGACAACACTGAACAGGAAGGATATGTTTTTTGGTAGACTAAGTGAAAAACATTGGTTGAGTTATGGTTCATTATATGTTAATATATGATTTTTAAATGTTTTTACACAATTTTTTGACAAAACAATGTTTTATTGATTATTTAATTAATCTAATACTGTGTGGAGTAGAGTTTTTTAACTGGTATACATTTATTATAAATGTTATAGGCAGGTATTACGATGCATAATTTAAATACATATGTTTTTATTATTTAGTAACCAGTATACAATCTATGTTGATCATTTATTATTGTGCATTTTATATATTACATTTTAAATATGGTATATACATTTTACAATTTAAGATATTATGAAATGTTTTTTCTTGTTAATGGTTGAAATGGTTAATTAATTAATTGACTGGCCTATCCCAGGATATAAATAAAGGGGATGGCCACATTATATTTGTAACTTGATAAAGCCTGGGACACACCAGGCGAAAGCGCTTGTTTTCATTGTGGTCTATTAAATTAAAGCACCTTGGACTTTTTCTACTGGCTTTTTTCTGTTCGGTATTGGAACCGAAGATAACTACCTAATTATCAAGTCTTTTGGATTTTATATGCAACCTACTTTTGTAACTAGCAATTCGTGAGTGTTTGGTGGCATTCTCTACAGTTTTCCTGTGCTTTCTGGTTTGTTACTAGATCTGTTACATTCCCACACTGTGGAAAGTATCACATATAATTCCCCTCCACAAAGGCGGCCCCTCCACAGAACTAACCAATTACTGCCCCATAGCTATTCTCTCTCCACTATCCAAAATACTAGAGAGATGCATACATTCTCAGGTCTCAGACTACCTCCTTACTAACAACCTCCTTTCCAGTACTAGGCATAGTTTACAACCAAACTATAGCACCACCACTGTCTTGCTCTCCTTTACTAACACTATCCTTCAGCATAAAAACAATGGCTATCTCTCCTCTGCTACTTTCCTAGACCTATCTAAAGCATTTGACATGGTCCCATGCAAACAACTCATCTCTGTCCTCAATAACCTATCCTTCTCTCAATCAATCACCAACTGGTTTCAGAGTTACTTGTCTGACCACCAACAATCCATAGTATGGCAGAATGACATATCTCCCCAACTACCTGTCTCCATAGGGGTTCCTCAGGGATCCATACTTGGACCCCTACTCTTCTCTGTTTTCACCAATAATCTAGCCTCTGCCACCAAACATGGCAAACTCATACAATACGCAAATGACTCAACCATCATCTGCTCAGCCCAGTCCCTACACAAACTGCAAAAAGTCACACAGGAAGCCTTTTCCTCTGTTGAAACTTGGTTATCTGATGCCCAATTAATACTCAACCCATACAAAACTAAACTACTCATCTTCCAACCCACTAAACATATTCAAAACAACTCTCACTTTAACATCACAGCAAAAGACAACACCACTGTATACCCAACTGAACACACCAAATTGCTAGCAGTGGAAAAAGACAATAAACTAAAATTTGACATTCACATATCCATGAGCATAAAAAAAGTCCACAAAAAACTAAGAGCGTTATACAGAAATAAGCAACTTCTCACCAAAGCAGCAAACATAGCAAATTCCCACCTTATCTCCACCCTACTTTATGCCTCTCCAATATATACCAACTTAAGGCAATGCAATCTAAACAAGCTAGAGACCTGCTAGAACAAAATCACCAAATTCGCCACAGGGGCATCCTACCGTAGTCACTACTGTCTCTCACTTGCTGAACTGGGCTGGCTTGAACTCCCTCACCTCCTTCAATGGTATCAACTATCACTCACACACAAACTAGTAAACCATCCACTAAATGTCCCATCCCTCCAGAATCTACTTCAACCCTATTGCACCACCAGACCACTAAGATCCAGCAACAAAAATCACTTGCAGATCACTAAAGCCAATAACTCTGCTGGTGAAGCACTATTCTCTTGCACCATAGCCAAATTATGGAACTCCCTCCGATCCACAATTATTTCCATACCATTATGCACCCACTTCAAAACTTTACTAAAAGTGCACCTAAAAACATGCTGGCTATGCCCTTGCAACTCCCACTCTGATATCACCCACCCCATCCAACCACTATCTTTCTTTCCACTCCACTAACTACCTTGATTACAGCAAGCTCAGATGCTCATAAGTCTAGTACTTTTTATACAGCAGGAACTTCTTATTGTAACATTTGTTAATGTCTGTTATGTACTTCGCAGATAAAGATTCTAGTTGTCTACTGATGTACTATGTTCTTCATCTGTAAATATGTTTGTAATTAATTGCTATGTTAAATTGTTAATCGCTATGTAATCCAATGTAACTACTGTCTGTTTATTTTAACTGTGGAGATTTTCTCCCCAGGCCTCCGCTGAAAATGGACCTATGTCCAGTCGGACACTCCCCATCAACAAAGTAAATAAATAAATAAATAGATAAATAAATAAATGTGGGATTTGTGATAGCTTCCAGGGCAGCCAGTACACACATTCATTATAATGCCCTGGGCATTGCACACGACCTGGCAGTTGATGGAGAGGAAACCCTTGTGGTTGATGTAGACCCTACCCAGCTCACTGGGTGGTGCTTTGATGCACATGTGTGTGCAGTCTATAGCACCCACTACCTCAGGGTATTCTGCTGTTTGGTGGAAGAGATGCTTATTGCTGGCCAATGCCTCATGGGTATTGGGGAAATATACGTGCTCACCGGCATGTGCTGACATGACATCCAGGAAATGGTGGAGTACCCTGGATGCTGATGCCTGTGAGATCCCCATGATATCCCCAGTTGACCTTTGGAAGGTACCTGTGGCTAGTATTCTTAGGCCTGCACATACCTTGGTATCCACTGGGTTGGGTTCCCCTCTGTTAGTTCTGTGTTTCATGTGTGGCTGGCACAGCTCAACAATTTGCTGTAGGAGGTCCCTGTTCACCTCATAGCTCTCCACTATCTCCAGCTCATGTAGCCCCTGGTAGGTTACCCTGGGTCTGTACACTCTTCTCTATCTCCTCACTGTGGGTTGTTTGATAGCATTCCCATCCTCACCACACTCAGCCTCTTCCACATGTTGATGTATGATAGCTGCTGCAGCACCTATCATTTTGTTATTTTTGTTTGTTAAAATTTTCCTGCTTGTATACACTGGTGGTATAGAGTATGTGGAAAAAAACAGAGGGAAAGGTGTTTGCATAGTTTATAGTGGTATTCTGGGCTGGGCTAGGCTGCTGCCTATGTAATTGGCTGCTTCTGATACATTTCACCTGCAAGCTATGCTAGTTTTCCTTGTTTACCTTCCTACTGCTGTTTTCCCTTCCCATTACCTTCCTGTTTAAGCCAGGGGGTGTGCTGCGCAAACACAGTGCTCAAATGTGCACAGAGCTGCTATCCTGGTTTACTTTTTCTTCACTTTAAAACCCTGTGTGTGGCATGCACACCTGCTTAGGCAATGCAAAGAGTACTAGGCAGCGGCAGACACACCGCCTTGCTTAGCTCTGCTAAGTTAAGGGCAAACCCGAGCCACAGAGCTCCGATCCTTTTACAGTATGCCTAACACACTCTCCTATGATGTCAGTTAACTCTTAGGCTTGAACCATGGTATTCCTGCACGTACACTGTTGGGTGCTGACTAGCATTGGGGGAATATCTGGGATTCAGTATAATTTCCCCTCATTTGCATAGGATTGCCTGCTAATGCATAGTTACAGATCCCACACTGAACCTTCCCACTTAGCAACTCCTATTCACTGGACATGTTGCCTTCTGCCTGCCATTGAGTATAAAGGCAAAATAGTGATTTTGGTTAGAATGCTTATTTCGGGGGGGGGGGGTTATATTTTTGGCCCAATCCCATTTGCTTGCCGCTACCCTATGCTTAAACAGCCGAAATTGGCTAAAAAAAAAATAAAAGTTATTTTTTTTTTATTTTTGCAACTGTGTTCCATGCTAATGGCCATATATGTGGCCATTGGCATGGTTTCCACATAATATACACACTTTATTTGGAGCTGTCATGGCTCCGTTTTGTAGTTTGCAGAAATTTACTCGGTTACTAACCAAGTACATTTCTACACACCACACTAGTCCTGCATAGCCGACTGACAGCTTCCTGGATCAAAAATTCACCTCATTTGCATGGTTTTCATCTGAAAATGGAGTAATTTGCATACAGGAGCTGTGTCCATGCAGGAATAGTGCAGGAGTGCTTGCGCTCGTCCCTGCAGCTTATTCCTGGATTGTACAGCGGCCATATTGCTTCCTGGAACTCATGCACTGTTCCTGCACACTGTGCAGGGCTTGCTGAATATGGGGACTGTCTTTTATCAGCAGTGACTTGAGTTTTAGCAAGGTTACAGAGATGCTTATAACTTGAAGTTGTGCAGGAGCTTTGGTTATTTGCCAGTTTCACCAAGGTTTGTCTGTTTTGTGCATTAGTATATAACTAATGTGGGATAGCCAGAGAGGTTGTATGGATTTAACATGCTTTTTTTCTGATGGGACAAGACTATTTAAGGTTTTGAGACATCATGAATTGAATTTAACTATAACATCAGCCAGAGGTAAGGTGTAAAGACTGGACCAATTAAGGGACTGAAAAACATTGCTGAAAACATCAGGTTTAAAGCTGGTAAGGTTATGGTATTCTTTAAGAAGCTAATCTTTAGAGTTGCTGTTTATTAATCTCTGGATATAGTTGAGATGTATGTCACTGAGTGAGTCTGGGAAAGTTTGAGAAGAGATGTATTTTGATAGCTGTATTGGAACAATGCAATATCTAATTGATTATGTATAACTAATATTATACATAATTTGGATAACTTGGGTGGGTGAAAGAGCATGAGACAAGAGACTGCTTAGGTGCAACTAAAGACAGACATGACAATCACTTTAGTGCAAACTCTGATTGAGTCATGATGTGTCCCTGCAGTACTGCTTACCTAGCAGTGGAAACATTTAAGTAGTTATAATCGATGATCATGTACATGGCTGCTTAATCGCCAAAGGCATTCCATGTGCTTTAATGATTGCTTCAAGGCACTCCTCCTCACAATTTAGCAAAAATCTGAATCAAAACTGTAACTGTAGCAAGAAATCTTGCCAAACTATAAAAAGTAGAACAAAATGCACACACTCCTGCCAAAGGTAGCTCACACACAATAAGGTCCAAATGTAGAATAGCAAAATGTGAGCACACCAACAAAGCTGAGCAGAGACAAATAAAGCATTATTCTTCCAAGTTGTAGTGTATCAGTTTTACTGTAAAAGGATGAGTGCTTTCACAGGGTTACCGCTTCCTAAGATCTATATAAAATGACAGTTGAAAACAGACAATTTATACAAGTTAAACCATATGTTACTTTAAAATAACAAATCAGATTCAGCTGAATTTATGTGACAGAAATGTATTACAGGACCTTGCATGGCATCCCTACAATGGTGCATTGGTGCTGTTGCTAATGTGGTAGGGCTATGAAGCATGTAGTTTCCAGGCTGTGGGCATGGATATGTTTGAAAAAAGGGTGGAGTTACTGAATAGCAGAAAGGAGTAATCTTGTTCGCATATCCCATCGTGTAGGCTTAGACCCATGTTGATGTTTACAAAAGATGTAGTTGACATCGGGGTGGGGGGGTGTCCACTGACTTCTAAGCTCTGTTAAGCTTTGGTGCTCATGTTTGTGCAGAGCACTGCCTTGCTGAGCATTTATTTTATTTATTTATTTCAGTTTGTTAACTGGGAAAGTCCGTTGGGCCAAGGTAGCCCGTTTTCAATGGAGGCCCGAGGAGAAAAGCTCCAGACAGAAAGATAATATACAATGTAATAGTACAGCACATAAGAACAACAGTTTAACATTCAATATACAGAAGGACAAAATTTTACATATCTTGAAATATACGAGTTGAGTCAATCACTTATAAGATATTTACAAAAACAATAGATTCATGTTCATTTAATACAATACAAATAAGATATTTACAAAAACAATAAATTCATGTTTATTTAATACAACTATATGTATTTAGGCAAATGAATTTTAGAGAGGAATTGAAGCTGTGGCAGAGATTGTGAGTAGGATAGAGTAGGGATAGGTGTCAGGAATCAGGTAGAATGGGTACAGGAGCATTCCCAGGGGGAGGAGAGGTGAGAGTGGAGAAGGGTTTTAAAGGAGGGTAGGTTTGAGGTGGTTCTAATTGGGGGGAGGGTCCATAATCAGGCAAGGGAGAATGATAGTAGAAGTTGCCCTGGTGTGTGTAAAGGCTTGTAAAGTTCTAAGAGGTTCTGATTTGTGGATCTAAGTGTTCTATGTGACTGGTGAAGTTTTAGGGAAGAGGAGAGTGATGGACAGTTAGAAGGTTTGAAAAGCAGCTTGTGTGCTGTATTTAGTTGAATGAAATATAGGTAGCCTGGGAGTTCCAACCAATTTAGAGCATATAAGGAGTTACAATGGTGAGTAGAGGATTTGGATCCTGTGGCAAACTTTGAAATGTGATTAGAGCATGAGGAAAGTTTAGATTTAAGGGATGATTGGAGGTTAGAGAGTAGTGGAGCTCCATGCAAAACTGAAGGTAGGAGGTAGGTGGTAGATAGGAGTTGTCTAGAAGACAGAGAAAGGTAGCATCTGTATCGATAAAGCATTCCAAGCTTTTGATGAGTCTTTTTAATATTGGTTTGTAGGTGGATGTCAAATTTTAGCTGTTCATTGAGAAGGACGCCCAGAAGTTTAGTATGGGAACTATTTCAATAGAGGTTTTGTTTAGGCTAAGTATGGAGAAGGATGCTTTGTCAACAGCAGTATGTCTAGAAGGGGTAAAGATAATTATTTTGGATTTGGAGGCATTTACGGCTAGATGATTGTCAAGCATCCAGGACTCAGTGGAGGAGAAAGCCTCTTGAGTAAGGTTTATTAGTAAGGGAAGAGATTTGGCTGAGCAGATGATAGTGGAATCATGTGTCAACATTTCAGAGTCAACAGTATTTTCGATCATAATTTTAAACATTCCAAATGATGGTAAGGTGAGTTTCATAATTTTGATAACAAACATATATATAATATATATATATATATATATATATATATATATATATATATATATATATATATATATATATATACATACATATATATATGGGTTTATGACATTTTGCCGAAAATTCATTTTGCCAAAAATTCCTGACATAGGGTCTAAATCACCAAAAATCCATTTAGCCGAAAATAGCACTGACAGTGTATTTGCCCTTTTCCCCCACTGTAGTGCAATCACGGAGTGAGAATATTAATGTAGGGGTGTGTGCAGGGGGCACAGCCCCCCACAATGGGGGGGTGTGGGGGCATAGCCCCTCACCTACTCAGGTTATAAACTACTTACTTACCCTTTTAATAGGGACTGCTCAATATAAAACAATGTTAGACAATATTAAACTGTACTGGGTGGGGGGCTATGCCCCCCACAACTCCCATTGTGGGGGCTGCGCCCCCAATACCGCCTTACTTTAATATTCTCACTCCAAGATCGCACTACAGTGGGGAAAATGGCAGATACACTGTCAGTACTATTTTCAGCTAAATGGATTTTCGGCGATTTGGACCCTATGTCAGAAATTTTTGGCTAAATGGATTTTCGGCGAAATGACACTGATCCATATATATATATATATATATATATATATATATATATATATATATATATATATATATATATATATATATGTGTGTGTGTATTATTTATAGATATGCTGCATTGGGCTGCTCATTTAGCCTGTGTGAAAGTATGAGCATCTGAATCCATTGGCCTGATGATATAACAGTTTATTTTTAATTTAATTTTTTTTTTTTTTTTTTTTTAGTTACCATGTCTTTGGATCACCTGCTGTAATGTGCATGCTGCTGAAGCAATGTTGGAAAATGCTTTTATTCTACAATTTTTCCAAATGATAGCCACACTAATGTGATAGTATGAATTCATCTGTGGATTAATGGGTTCATACTACTATGTTAACAACCACAAGGGCCACATTTAGCATAACCACACTTATCAAAGGTATCTGACAAGTTTTGATACCCTAGGGTTATTTTAAGGGGTATATGTAGGGTCGGGCATGGATGGTCAAGCAATTTACAGACTGCCTTTGTCTATTATTGCCATATGTGTCTGGTCAGGAGTAAATTCCTTATTCTCCATCCACTGGTCCAAGTTATGCTTGAATTTAATTAGAGAAGAGCTCTGCTTCACGTGGCAGGGAAGCCTGTTCCAGAGAAGGGGTAGTGTTTGAGATACGTACTTGTGCCTTTCCTCTTAGCACTTTCTAAGAAACTGAGTACAGTGATAGGATTTTGAGGCATTTTACACAGGACAAGTTGCTTATGCCCTCTGTTATTTTTGTGACGACTCCTTTTGCTCCTTATGTCTGATCAGGTAGATACAGAAAGGACTGTTGTATGAATGATTGGTTTAATGAGGGTCAAGTAAAAAGGAGCAATGACATCCTTGAACCTAGATGTTGTACCCTTATTTGTAAATTGTGCAATACAGAATGACATCCTTACTACTGTAGACACATGATGGTTAAAAGCTAGGTAACTGTCTACAAACACTCCCTAATCCTTAACCAATGCAATATTTCCAGGTGGTAGCTGTCTTTCCAAATTATAATATAATACATTTATTGGCACTGAGCCTTAGACCATTATTTTGGCACCAGTTATTAGTCTGTGTCAGGCCTTCTTGGATGGTATTTGTATTTGGGGGATTCTTTCAGTGAAAGTATTCATGTGTTGCCATTGACATTTGATCCCTTTTTTTGGTTCATTTGTTAATACACTGGAATATTTTTAAGGTACCCTGAGCTGTTTTAGAGCCTGCTGTGTTACATTATCTGTGTTAAAGAGAATAATCTGCTGATGACATATAATATCTTATCATCTTTGTTGTGCTGCTGTTGGCAGATGTGCTTCTTCATGGCATGTAATAAGCAAATTTATTTTTTTATTTATTTTTCCATTCATGGACTGGAATAGTGGAATATGTCCACTTAGGAAGTTCAAAAGTGGAATACTATTAAGAAGGACATTGCTTTAATGGAAATGATAATTAGAAATTTGGACTGGTTTTAGGTTTTTGGTGAGATCCTGATAACCTTGTACTTGTTTATGTTTAACTGATTACTATGGCTACCTTGACTAGTCAGTTCCATATGCTCTTGATGTCTGTTTGTAGGTTTGCCAGAAGTAATAGTGAGTGGTCTGAATATACAACAATTATGTCATTAACATAAAAATTGAGAATAGCAGGTAGCTAAAATAGACCATTGTGGGAAACCTTCAGAAATGGTACCATTATTTGAGCTAAGGAGACCTTGCTGACTTGGGAGCGTTCTGTTCTGGAGGCAAGTAGGGACCCACTTCAAAACTACATTAATTATATTAACATTACTGAAGGTTTTGAGTAATTGTTTGAGTGTCTTAACCATTTTTGACCACAGAACTGGGCTTCTGTAAGTTCACATTTTCAATTACTTTCATCAATGTGGTTCATTGCGTGGTGGCCAGCAGAGTAATCCAAGCTTCAGAGAGCTAAAAAAGTGACTTTACCTGATTTAAGTATATTTTTTGTGGCTTTCCACTTCTATTTATCTAGCAACTGTATTTCGCCTGCTTGCTGATACATTGCTATTGTTTATTCTGCATTTATTCTGTTATTGCACTTGGTTTCTCAGTTTGTTACTTTTAAAATCTGTAACTGTTGCAAATTGTTTGTGTAGGCTGTGATAGCCGATTTATAGCATTTATAAGTGTTCACTGTATCTGTTTCTGCTTGTTTTCTGAAAAAAAAAATATATCTCTTGTTTTCCCGCCTTACTGAGCTAGAATAGTCCAGTTTCAGAGCTTGCTGATCCCTGGACTTTGTTTGCAGTTCCTGTTACTGATTCTTTGCCTAATTTGGAAGAGAGGAAGTTCCCTTGCTTACCAGTGGGAGTGGGAAGCATTGAGCTGCCTGTTGGTCCAGTTTTGTGAGGTTTTAGCCAGTAACTTGTAGTTTATTGGTCGTTTTGGGCCAGTTCCTAGCTTCTTTCAGCCCCCTGATATAAAACACGCTAAACGCGCGTTTAGCGCGATTTAGCGCGGAGCTGCTACCGTTGCACACTAGGGCAGCGCCGGTTAAGCAGATTTAAACTATTAGAGCTACCTAAAGTCCACTCTTCAAATTTTCCCTTAAAACTACCTTCCTCGAACTATACTACTGATCTAATCAGCATATCCTATAACTAAAAAGATCATCTCTACCTGACTCCGAGTAGACTATTCTTTATCTGTTAAACCTAGCTCCTGCTCCTACAGTACTTATCACTGTGATACAGCACTCTTGTTATAGATAGTACCCCAAAAAGGCGAACCCCATTTCTCGGACACCCACATCCCCCGGAATCACTTTTAAAGTTTTTTGTCTATTCCTTCTAGCATGTCGAGGGATCAGTTGCTAGTGTCCTCTCCTGCTCAGCTGGTGAACCTGGGAATATTGAGGCAATGTTACAATTGCCTCATGTACACAGACAACCCTCTCCTCCTCCCACAAAACACAAATACATGCGAGAGATGCAACTATATGGCCAAACTGGAGGCTGAGCTCTCTCAACATAGGACTGGCAAGACCAGACAGGAGGAGAAGGTTACCACACACACTATAGACCCAGTCTCACATAGTACCATCACAACCTCAAATCATACACATAAACACACAAAGACATACTCAGAGGCTCTGATCAAAAATCTACCTAAACAGCAGAGGCCACCAAAGCAGACACCCAAACAACCACCACCTCAAAACACAACACCTGCAACACATAGACCTCACAGTCAGAGTGTCAAACAGTCACAGCCCTTAAGGCCAAACACAATGCCAGACACACTAGTCATTGGTGACTCCATAGTCAGACACACTGACATCCCGCTCACCAGACTGAGTAAGGAGAGAGTTACAGTAAGCTGCCTGTCAGGCGCTAGAATCCACCACATAACACAAGCACTCAGGTCTCTCAACAGCAGGTACAAATACGACTCAGTCATTGTCCACGCTGGTGTAAACGACCTGAGACGTACCTCCTTGGACTACATGAAAAGAGACATTGAGGAGCTCTCTGATTATGTAGCCCAGGCAGGTATGACCCTGACCTTGAGCAGTATCCTACCTTCACCAAGAATGATGCCACAATACAGAGATAAGATGATCAGCTTTAACAATTGGCTTAAACTCTGGTGTCATTCAAAGGGGATCCAATGTCTGTCTGCCTGGGATGACATGTTGGACAAGCCACGATGCTTCGCAAGGGACGGCTTGCACCTGTCACCCCTGGGATTCCGGATATTGGCAAAGGCTCTTGCCACCCCCATAGTGCCTTTTTTAGGCAAGGCTCAAATTCTAAACCTACCACCCTAGAACACAAAAAAGGAAAAAAAGTAAGGGTAATGCTGCTCAATGCCAGAAGTCTAAATCTCAAAATGCACGCACTCGAGGCCCTTCTCAGTATGGAGAACATCGATGTCTGTGCTGTGACAGAAACCTGGTTCTAGGCTCCTGAGAGCACCCCAACACTAACAGGTTTTACCTCATATCATGTGTTCCGGCCCCAAAATCCGGACAATACCAAGAAAGGAGGGGGGTATCCATATTCATCAAGGACACCCACACCTCAAGACTGGTGGCAACGCACGATGCATCGAAGACCATCCAGGTGCAATTAACCATAGGCAAGACTGCTCTGCAAATTGTAGCATGTTACAGGCCACCCTCACAAACTCAGGAACCTCACATGGCTTTCCTGAAAACACTGGAGGGGATAAATGTATCTCCAAACACCATCATACTAGGTGACTTCAATTACCCTAATATAGACTGGGAACACTACTCAAGCCAAAACACCCTAGACCAAAAGTTCCTGGAATTCATAAACTCAAATGCCATGGAACAACTAGTCACCATCCCCACAAGAGGAGAAAACATACTTGATCTCATCATCACGAACATGGGAGCACAATGTTCAACACCGGAGGTATACCCCTCACTGGTGAGATCAGATCACAAACAGATCTTGCTGGAGGTCCTCATCCCACCCCCACCTGAAATAAAAAAGACCACAGTAAAAAACTTCTCGAAAGCCGACTTCACACTTCTAAAGACTAGTGTGGTCTCCTTTAAGGCCCCCGAGCTGGCGGAAAACAGTACTCAAGCCGCTGAATCACTTACAAATGCCTTCTACCAGCACCTGCAGGACTGCATGGATAAGGCAATCCCAAGCAAAACAAAGACTTTTTGTACCAAGGGCAAGCGTCCAGTCTGGTGGACCCCAGCCATAAACAAACTCTACAACAAAAGGAGGAAGCTACTACAAGATAGAGCAAAATCCTTAAAAGGTAAGACACCTTTGATCACTATAAGTAGAAAACTAAGAGCTCTCATAAAATCATCCAAAGCAAATTTTGAGAGAAAAATAGCTAAAGACTCAAAAGACAATCATAAGGCCTTCTTTAGCTATGTTAGAAACCTGGGAGGAAACTCCCAGATATGCTCAGAACTAGTTCAAAATGATGTAAAGATTACTGATCCTACAGACATTGCCAACATACTGGCTGACAGGTTCAGTGCAAACTTCTCCCCCCCCCCCCCCCAAAAGAGAGATATCTATACCAAATGGTTGCAGCCCCCCAAACATCTCTAACGCCCAAGTGAGAACTGCTCTCTCCAAAGCAAAAAACACAGCATCCATGGGACCTGATGGTGTCCCAGGCTGTGTGCTCCACGAACTCAACGAGGAATTAAACCCACAGCTAGGACAGCTGTTTAATTATAGTCTCACCTTTGGATACGTACCCAGGGAGTGGCGCACTGCGACTGTGGTCCCACTTCACAAAGGCGGTGCCTCCACCGACCCTGGAAATTACCGGCCCATTAGCTTGACAAGCCTTATCTGCAAAGCCATGGAGAGGATCATAATGGACCTCATAAATAAAGACATAGGGAATTTGCAGACTTTGGATCCAACCCAGTTTGGCTTTGTCAAAGGCAGATCATGCCTTTTAAACTTGGTTGACTTTTTCGAAACAGTCACCAAAGCCATTGATGAGGGAAAGGCAGTCCATACAGCTTACCTCGATCTGGCGAAGGCCTTCGATACAATACCCCACTCAGGTATCATTGAAAAACTCATCAGCTTAAATGTTGACCCATACATCACAAGATGGGTTGCAAACTGGCTGAGTGACAGAACCCACAGGGTCAGAGTTGCTGGCGCCATGTCAGACTCAAAGCCTGTCACAAGTGGGGTCCCACAGGGCTCAGTCCTGGGCCCACTCTTGTTTGGCATCTACTTTTCTGAAGTACAAGCAAACACAGGAGGGTTATGGCTGACAAAGTTTGCAGATGACTGCAAACTGGGCGCCGTAGTCGAAAACACATCTGACACAGATATCCTTCAGAAGGGTCTCACAGAAACGGATAACTGGTGCCAGAGCCATGGCCTAAAGTTAAATGCCAAAAAATGCATAGTCATACCCTTCGGGAAAAACAAGGTTACCCCAAGCTACCATATAGGTGGTAATCCTCTGAGCACAGAAGAAGTTATCAGGGACCTGGGGACCCAGGTTGACAGTAGCCTGTCATTCGACACCCATGTAGCTAAAGTAGTTAGGAAGACCTTCTACATCGCCCACCTTATCATGAAGGGATTCACATCTAGATCAAGGGAGGTCATAGTCTCCCTATACTCATCACTCATCAGACCAATGATTGAGTACAATGCCCCATTCGGAATGTATCTGACCCGACACTTGCAGCAGCTGGAGAGGCCACAAAAGTTCCTCACCAAAAGGATAAAGGGTCTCAAAAATCTGTCCTATGCTGCCCGACTGAAAGAACTCCAGCTCTATTCAGTCGCCACCGCTTGCTCAGAGGTGACCTTTGCCTGACATACAAGGCCATGTCAAACCCAGAGTTGATGAATATGCTTCACCTCAAAAAATCTAGATCCGTCAGAGCCACAAGAGCGGGAGACTTAAACCTCGACACGGCTATTAATAGGACGTGCTGGAGAGATAGATTCATCACCCAAAGACTCCCTATGCTGTGGAACAAAATCCCGGTATATGTGAGGCAGAGCACCTCGCTGGCCTTGTTCAAGAGAAATCTTGACCAATGGATGGGAGATCGCAGATATACCCCAGGGATTACCTCAGTGTCACTGCTCGACAGAGGCACAGCAAAATAAAGGGTATACTAAAGGGGTGGCGTAAGCCACAAAACTATGGGCTAGGCTTGTAAATGCCCTCGGGCAGATAGCCTAGTATGAACCTATGAACCTATGAACCTATATATTGCTGTCTAGATATTGTTACCACTTCTGAAGCCATGCTGTTTATTTGATAGCAAGTCAAACTGAGATATGCAGTCAGTTAGTTAAATGTAGATTCTTTACAGGTTTATCTAGAGACATAGTATTGCAATAGTGTAACAGTCTGATGTATAGGTTCATACATTCATAGATGATTATTGAGGTAATGACCCAAAAGGGCTTTTTAAAGCCTAGCCATGCCTCTCAATTACATTGGACAAGGTTTCATGCCATAGTTTCTTTTTTATGGGGAATATATATATAGCTTGGAGAAGAATGGTCACTCATCCATAATCATTCTCTTTCTAATAGAGACATAGTTGCCAGACCAGGGGTACATTTTCAATTTCCCATTCATTGGTCCAAGTTATGCTTGAACAAGTGCAGGGAAGCAGTCTGCTTCTCTGGATGGGCAGCCTGTTCCAGAGATGGAGTAATCTCTGCGACACATATTTATCACTCCAACATGATTATTTATGTTACAGATGAAGTTTGCATCCCTGGATCAGATATTCTTATTACTATTTTTTTTGAGTAGGTCCATCAGAGCTGGATCAAAAGATGCATTGTAGGCAGGCAGAGATCCCCGCTCAGCAATCTTTAGGAGACTGAGTATAGGGATGTGGTTTTGAGGCAGTCCACATAGGACATGTTTCCTACACTATGTAGAAATCTTTGCAAATGCTCTCGTTATTGCATATTCCTAATAAAGTACATACTGGAGGGGGCATTGTATTCAGTGATAAGCCGTATTACAGTAGACACATGATGGTCAAAGGCTAAATCACTGTCCATATGTGCTTCCAAATCCTTGACCACAGGTCTACTCTTAGGGATGTAGTATCAATGCAGTAATTTCCTGCAGTGGCTTTCTTACCAAATGTTACTATTATACATTTCTTTGCAGTAAGTTTTAGGCCATGACTAGGGCACCAGTTATTAGTCTGTGCCAGACCTTCTTGGGTACTATTTGTGTCTTTGGGGGATTGTATAACTTTATTAAGTTTGCAATTATCTGTGGATCTGTTCAACCAGAGGCCACTGATATTACTTCAGAGAAGATGGTGTCAGAAAGAACCATCCCCAGCACCAAGTCCTGAGGGGCTCCAGTAGTGAATGGCCTTACTGTAGAAGTAGACTCCCCTATCCGTGATGTACAGTTTTATACCTTGTTTCCTGAGCTTATTGGCCAGGTCAGAGTAGGCGATATGCAACATTTTGCTTCGTCCATTGCTTTGGTGACCCTGTCAAAGAACTCCACTAGGGTGAATAGGTATGACTTGACCACTGTCTGAAGGTTTGTAATCTCATTATTTATCATAAGCATGATGATTCTTTCCATGACTTTACATATGAGACAACTCAGACTTATGGGTCAGCATTTACCTAGGTCCATGGATGGCCTGTCCTTGTATAGAGGAATGACAGATGCAGTCCTCTATTCAGTTGTCATGAGGCCTGTCTGAAGGCTACAGTTAAACAATGATTCTAGTTTGGTGATAGGTCATGCTTAATGCTATTTAGGGGTCATCCTGGGATTTTAATGGGACCCATTGGTGCAGTGTTTTTGGCCTTGGAGAGAGCATTGAGGACTTGTTTCCTAGTGATAGTTGGAGGAGTTATGTTCATGGTATTTCTTGAAAAATGTCAGGAAAAGAAAAAGAGGTAAAGCTGGAGCTGAATTTATTGGCCAGTGGCTATATCCTCCAGCTCAATATAGATGGTTTTGTTTACAATTAGTTTGGCACATTGTAATGTATTGCCTTTGAGGCTGTGAACATAACTAAAAAATGTCTTGTGATTGTTCTTAGCCTTGGAGGCTGCTTTAATCTCATATTTGTTTTTGGTATATATAACTAGTTACCTGAGTTGCTTATTTAGATTGATGAGGGAGTTCTTACCTTGCTAGCATTGTTCTTCCTAATTTTGACCATGATTTCTTCCTTTTGTTATACAACCAGATGACATTGTATTTCTACCAGCTTGTTTTTTAAGTTTGTCCTTCGCTTATTTCTGGTAGGCACGGCTGCTTCTGTGCAGCTATATACATGGTTCTAAAAGTTTGTTGTGCACAGTTCCACATAAGTCACAGTGTATCTTATGTTTGGGGGAGGAGCGGATTGAAATTTTGCCAAGGTGTCAGTTAATACTGAGAAGTTTGCCTTGGAGCAATTCATAAAAAAATTCAGTGTTACCTTTTGCCCCAGGTTTCATTTTTATTTCATAGAAGACATATTTATAGTATGACTGCCCAGTGAAGAAGTTACACTTGAGGGGGGGGGGGTGCAGTATTCACCCATGATTAAGAGGAAATGTTTAAGGATGCTTACACCTCTAGTAGGCTTATGGACTAGATGGCCGGGGGCATTTGTGCTGATAAAGTCCAGAAATCTTTGGGCCTGTGAGTTTGGGGCTGTGTATGATCCCCAATTCATGGTGGGATACCTGAAGTCCTCAATGAGTATAGTATTGATTTGAATTGAGAGTGACTATAATGCATTTAAGTAAGTTGGATGGATTTCCTGGGTCATAGAGGGGGTCCTGTAGCTCATAAACATATGGTATGGTACTTTGTTTATGGTGAGTTGTACATGAATAAGCTGAAGCCCATCATATTGTATAACAAGTCTGAAGATGTGTTTGTTTCTGATCTAAATTGAGACACTTTCTCTTGTTTTCCCTACCTGTGCAGTAGCTGGTCTAAATGTATGGAAATCATTGTACTGTTGCACTACCGGGTGCTTCCACTGTCTTAGTAAATAAACAAATGTCTATACCCTCCAGTGTGAGAAGAGCTTGCAGGGAATAGAGTTTTTTCTTCAGTATCCTGGTATTAAACTCCTTTAGATTATTCAGGGTAGGTCTAGCTATGTCAGATGTTTATCAGGTTGACAATGCATAAAAAGACACTATAGTGGGGATAAAGTTTTGGCTAGTATTTGAAAGTCTAGAGGGGACAGGTTCAGACCATTCCTGGTCAAACAAGTAAACAGTGTGGCTGATTAGTCGGGCTGACAAGTGACAATAGTGAGGTTTTCTGATTTGGGGATCAGGTAATAGTTGCATGTTTCAAGCTCTATGGAATTATATGTCTGGTGAGAGTAATACTGTAGATGTGGTGTAGTGATTTGGAAATATAATCAGATAATCAGGTCTATATTATATAAGTGAATGCACTGAATTGCAAATGCTATATAATCGGCCCACAATCCCCAAAAACCCAAAATGTCGAGCACATGGATCAGCGATTTTTTTCGCAGGGGAAAAAAAATTGCTGATCCATAAAAAAAAAAAAAAAAAAAAAAAAAATCAAAATACAAAATAAAGTGAGGGGATTCACTCCCCCACCACTTAAATATATCAACACTGAGATCGCACCACAGTGGTAGAAATGGCAAAGTCCTGAAAACGGCCCAGTGATTTTTTTTCCCAAGAAAAAAATCACTGTTCCATGCTTTCGGTATTTTGCCATTTCGCGTAATGACATTTGACTTAACAGCGTTTGCAATTCATTGCGTTTGCTAAAATAATAGGGACCCAATATGATCTGCATACATTCTTAAAAATCTGGGTTATAAAAGTGAAAATGTCAATAACTTATGAATATCAGTTTTTTCTCTTGCTTCTTTTGCTTCTTTTAGTTCAAAGCATCTAAAGTAAAAGGGATGTAATTCACTTAAATAAAGAGGCATTTGTTGTTGCTGGATTAGATTAGATGAAATCATTATGAGGTTTTTCTGGAAAGATTCAAATAAGGGTTTTAATATTATTTAATGTTTCGCGGTCTAGATTGCTGTGTTTATTGGTAGCAGATTCTAAGTTACTTGAAAATATTTTAGGTGATGCCCAAAACTGTTTAGAATAACCTAGACAGGACACTTTCACTTGTTTCTAATGTAAGTGGTGTTTACAATGCTGGTTGTAATGCATGCCTTTTATTACAGATCTTAAAAATGTGGTTTCTTGCTGCAATTTCCAGCAGACTGTCTTCAAATGATTTCAGACTCTATTCCTTTGCTTTAACAGTGTTATAATACCAGACATCGGCCCATGGCAATGGGTAGCTTTTTAATATACTTGTTTTTTTTTTAAGGAAAGAGATAATTTTAAATGGGTTGGAATATATTATATAATTCACCGAGGCCAAATATTGGGTTACTATTGTTCTAGTTAAGCTGAGTGTGCCAAGTTCAGTGAATCAGCATTGCTGTACTTAGTCTGTGACAGATGTAATGTAAATCAGAATAGATTGCGTTCTCTGTGTTTAGAAGGATCAACTTGTAATAACTGAACTGTGGTCATTAAGACTTTTGGGTAATATTACTACTTACTGAAGTTTCTTTAGGAAATGTAGTAATTACTACATTAATTATGCAGAAGGTCATTGACTTGGCATATGTACTTGTTTGGTATTGTGCTATTTGTTTAAAGCCACAGTAGGAAAACAGATTATTTGTGTATTTATCCATTCTTTCATTCATTCACTTTGTTAATTAGCTTGTTTGTTAGTTGGTTAGTTAGTTAGTTATTGTACGTTGGCCTATCAGGTAAGGATTTAGGTATATTAGTATGATATGTTTTCTAGAGTTTTAACTGAGCAGAATAAGGTATTTGTCATTATGTAGTTAATGTGGCTGGTAGCAATACATATGGCATGGCTGTGTTTGTTTTTGAGATCCAAATTTAAGCTGAACTATCACCTAGTTTAGGGGTGTGTGTTTTTTTCCTGAAATATTATTATATATGAAAGAGGCCTGAAGAGAAGGATTATTTTTATTTAATAATATCACCTCTACTTATTCTTACTTTTGGCATATTGTTAAAAATGCAGGTGTAATTTTGTTGTAAGAGGTGAGATGCACAGTGTTGGTTATAACTATGACCGTGTGGTTATTTTGCATTATCTGCACTACGGGAGATGCCATTTTGTTATCTAGATATATTTATTAGCACTATTGTGCTGTCCTAGGATTTCTGAGAAGTTTGACAGGCATTGCTCAACAGGATGGTCTTTGGTTGTCCACTGTTATGCATGAGGAGTAGAAAGTATGTTCATAGGTTCATAAGTTCATAGGTTCATAGGTTGGTACTAGGCTATTGGCCCTAGGGCCTATACAAGCCTAGCTATAACAATTCCCTGGCTATTTCTTCCCACACTATTTTCTTCCCTGGAGCCCTATCTAGCAGGTTCCTTTTAAAGAGGGCCAAAGAGGTGCTCTGCTTGACATGTATGGGCAGTCTGTTCCAAGAGTCTGGGAAGTCTCTGGGTCAGGAACTTATCCCTCCAGCATGTTTTGTTTATTGTGATGACAAGGTTTAGATCCCTGGAATGTGTGGCTCTGAGGGTTTGGGATTTCTTTAACTGTAGCATGTTCATCAGCTTTGGGTTTGACATGGCCTTGTATGTTAAGCAGTGATTGCCTCTGAGTAGACGATATGCGACAGAGTATTGCTAGAGTTTTTTAAGGCGGTCAGCGTAGGTCATCTGCTTTAGGCCTGTGATTCTTTTAGTGAGGTATTTCTGCAGCCTTTCTAGTTGTTGCAGATATCTTGAGAGGTACATACCAAATAGGGCACTGTATTCTATAATGGGTCTAATGAGGGATGAGTACAGTGGGACAATGACCTCCTTTTTTCTGGATGAAAAGCTCTTAGTGATGAGGTGTGCCACATAGAAGGATTTCCTGACTGTTGTGGCGATATGGTTATCGAATGTTGAGACCACTGTCCACCTGTGTCCCTAAGTCTCTTATCACAATTTTGGTGTTTAGTGTACTGCTACCTATGTGGTAATTCATGGGTACATGTTTTTTCCCGAAGGGGGTAACTATACATTTCTTGGCATTGATCTAGAGCCCATGGCTCTGGCGCCAAGCATCTGTTTCTGTAAGGCTCTTTTGTAGAGTATCCACATCATTTGGGGATTCAATAATGGCTCCCAGTTTGCAGTTATCTGCGAACTTTGTTAGCCAGAGTCCCTAGTGTTGGCCTGTACTTCAGAGAAGTAGATGCCAAACAAGAGCGGTCCCAGGACTGAACCCTGAGTTACTCCACTTGTCACTTTTCTGGAGCTGGATTTGGAGTCGGCTACTTATACAGTGTGGGTTCTGTCAGTAAGCCAGTTGGCAACCCATCGAGTGACGTAGGGATTAATGCCCAGCTTAGTAAGACTATCTATGATTCCATTGTGGAGGATGGTGTCAAAGGCCTTGGTGAGGTCCAGATTGGCTGTGTGGACTGCCTTACCCTCGTCCACAGCTCTGGAGACTGATTCAAAGAAGTCAATCAGGTTCAGGAGACAAGATCGGCCCTTCACAAAGCCAAACTGGGTGGGGTTCAGTGTTTGAAGGTTGCCAATGTCTTTGTTTAAAAGTTCCATGATAATACATTCATGGCCTTGCAGATCAGGCTTATCAGACTGATGTGGCAGTAGTTCCCGGGATCCAAGGTGGATCCCACCTTGTGGAGTGTGATAACTGTAGCTGTGTGCCACTCAGTGGGCATGAAGCCTGAGGTGAGGGTATTATTAAACATGACACTTAGGTGAGGTGCCAGTTCATTTTGTAGTTCATGTAGTACACAGCCCGGGATGTCATCTGGTCCCATGGATGCTGTATTCTTAGCTTTGGAGAGTGCGTTTTTTTACCTGTGTGGCCATTATTACCGGAATTTGGCAATTATCCAGTATTGAGATGGGCCGTTTTGGGGGTGAGATGGGGGGTGAAGTTGGCACTGAATTGATCTGCCAGGATACTGGCAATATCCTTGGGATCAGTATATTTAATGCCATTCTATTGTAGCTCAGAGCAGATCTGAGCATTGCCATTTAGATTCTTGACATAGTTATAGAATGCCTTGTGGTTGTTTTTGGAATCTTTGGCAATGTTATTGATATATGTAATTAAGCAAATAATTTATCAAGAGCTGGACCTACCATATGTATTCTGGAGCATTACCCATGGGATCTCAGACATTTGCATGCATCCATTAAATAGTTATTCTTTTAATGTTTTAAAGCCTACTAAGGTTCAAGGATAAAACAGTTGTCTTCATTATTTGACTAGTATATGAGTGCCTGGGGATCCAGCAAGTATCTGCAAAGGATGAAATATTCAGTAGACCCCCTGATTTGCTAGGGATGGGCTGCACCTTTCATCCCCATGATGGGTTTCATATACTGAATAAAATATATATTACCTCCACAGTGCCTTTTTAAAGGCAGACTTCACCTGGAGGGCATTGCAGCTTTTCCGAATGTTTATCCTGACAGGATCAAAGTAGCACTGCTGAATAGCAGCAGCATAAACAACAAAATCTCTTGACTTTAGGATATTCTTACTCTTGAGGATATCAGCATTTGTGTAATTACAGATACCTGTT
This sequence comes from Protopterus annectens, assembly GCF_019279795.1. NCBI lineage: Eukaryota > Metazoa > Chordata > Ceratodontiformes > Protopteridae > Protopterus > Protopterus annectens. Next base: position 1,509,304,794 of record NC_056735.1, on the reverse strand, counting down.
CCAGTATAGCACTCCCCATTATACATTCAGCTCTACTGCCAACTGAGGGTAGTAAAATTTGTAACCCTGTTGTCTCCAGATTCCACATGATACAAATATGGAATTAGCTGAATTTTTAGTTATCCTCAATAAAATTATCATCACAATATGGTTCTTTATAGATCTCCCATCCATGACCCCTTCAGAAAACGTAGAATACCGTGATGAGTTAGAAAAGCAAAATACCTTTGTTCTGGGTGATAAAAAATACTGCCTGTGATAAAAGAGTAGTTTAATACATCTAACCTCAGATAAAAGTTGACTGTTTTTAATTATGATCTTGACTATAATGCAAATGTATTGTGTACGTACCATGTATTACTTCCATCATTAACTACTTTTGTACTTATCTTAACGCAAGTTTCATTATGTGCGTTCTCATCACAAGCTCATTTCTATCTTATAATGTACGTCTTGTATGCATTTGCACTTGTCTACACTCGTTTGTACTTCATTGTACCAAGGACATGACTGAAAAGGGTTAGTAGACCAATTGATGTACCTGGTAAACAAATTGTAAGTAAATGAAAATAAATATGCAACTATAAACTGACAAACATATATTACCAACATCAGTTATATCCAGAGATTTCCTAACTTCATAAATACCAATGCACTTGTACAAATTGTCTCTCTGTCCACATGAGATATTATTTTTTATATCTTGTTTTTACAAATGTTTCCCTCAGCTGTACCATCCCATTTGCTGCCCTCTCCCTATTCACGTCAGACCATCCCACTGTGACCCCCTCCATAAGAACCTGCATCTAGTATGTTCAAAGTTTCACAGGTAATAGTAGGCTAGCTGCCCTTGCAGGCCATATTAAGCCTAGCCAGTTTCCCTCCAATGGTCAGAATTAAACCTTGTACCTTGTGTCTGCAAGGTAAATACCTTAATTATGCTCCCCCGACACTTCTATGTTTACTGGGTTACTTCAAAACCAGTTACTTACTATTTACTGGTCTGAATGTTGCCCACAAATGGTGTAGCTCCTCAGCAAACTTTGTCCCTGATGCGGATGGCTATTTCTCAATATGTTACTCCCTCTTAGATGCACATGTTAAGACAGCTGTATAAATTCATCATAAGCATACTGGCAAGTTGAAATCTAAACCCATGTGGTGAAACTGCCATATTAAACTGTATATGAAAATGAAATGGTCATGCCTAAAAGATGTCCACTTCATAACTATAAAAGGGATTTTAAACTAGTCCACCCCTCAAACATACTGATAGGAAATATGAAGATGCAAATGATAACAAAATAAAACTACTGATCCTTAATCATATATATCAAGAAAGTGAGTAGAAAACCATTTTGTAATGAACTTATTTGTAATGGTACCTCCATCTCTGACCATGAGCACATTTTTTTTTTATTTTCTTGTGGACAAATTGTCTTCCAGCTTACCCATGCCCATGTTTTCACCTATCATCCATTTTCCCCACACATCTTGCTTTCCAGAGTTAATTTGGACTAACTCCTTTTGTCACTTCTCAGAATTAAAAATATAAGCTCCATGGGTCCTGATAGTATTTCTGGGTGCCTGCTGAGAAAGTGGTAATTCTTATCAGGGTACCCCCCCCCTCCACATATCATCTATTTTGCTTTAGTGTCTCCATTTTATGCGTCCACATATTATGGAGAGCAGCTGTCGTGGTAATCTTGTATGGGGGGGGGGCACACTGACCCTGGGAATTGCAAACTTACTAGGCTAACAGTATTATTTGCAAAGCTATGGACTGTGTTACAGCTGAACTAATCAATAACTATATAGGTGACCATATATCCCTGGGTGCACGCAAGCATGTCACTGTAAATGGCTAATCATACCTACTCAGCCTTGCTAGGTTCACTGAAAGAGATGATAAAGACATGGATGGACATTGGACATGCAGTTCACCCTGCCTATCTTGAACTTTGAAAGCCTTCATACTGGGTTTATTGACATTCTCTTCCAACTTAACACTAATCCACACACATTATGCTGTATAGCTAACTGACTATCTGACATTGTCCATTCCATTAAAATTGGTGTGTTTCATCTAGACATAAAAGCATTAATAGTGGTGCTCCCCAGGGCTAGGTACTAGGCCTCATCCTTGACTATGGCATTAAAGTGAATATCAGCGGACTATGACAAACCGAGTTTGCTGTTAATTGCAAACTGCGGGTGATTGTGAAATCACATACTGATATTCAGATTATCCAACAAGGGTTAGACAACACAGATGTCTATTGTTTTAACTCTACCCACCTAGCCCGAGTGAAATTTCATACCTCCTGAAACCTGTAGAGTTCCTGCCTGAATGGCTTTTGCCTAAGCTAAAATTCTGATAACGCACCTTTCAACCTACCAGTAAACAAATATGTATATATCTCAAAAATTGTAAAGTTTAAAAATAAAAAACAGACAGGCATTTGGTATACACACTTCTTCACACTGGTGATGTAAGATAATAATGCACATTTATTTGTTATAATAATACAAACGGGTATTAATGACTATAGTAGACAGATCCAGATATTGGTGTGATATTTGTTTGTACAGATGTGATGTACAATTTGTTCCAATCCAGTTTTGTAGATATCACAGCATTTTTGACATGTTTGTATAATAATGATTTCAAAACATATCTGCATATTTACTAGACAAACAGAAATAAATATCTGCAAAGCAATGATTGTTAGAAACTAACTATCAATGTAAAGTTATTTCAGCATTGCACATGCTTTGATACCATGGAGTACCATATAAACACTTTCTTGTTCAAATGATTAATATGATTACTAACATATGACATATATACATCATGTTTCTGGAAAATACCTTACACTGTTTCCAGTACTGTGTACCCCTTTTATCTGAGGGGCAATTCATGAGCTCTGTGTCGACCGAACATGTGTAATGCTGTTCTACAATGTATCCAGGCTGAAATGTCTGAGATGGTTTCAGAACTATGATATCTATGCAGTTATGCATATTGTATTACTAAACAAGTATAAATATATGCAGCTGAGTATCGGGTCGGTAGCACATATCATTGACAGCCTTTGAAGCATTATGTGAGCTTTCATTTGATACCACAAAGACACCCTCTGGTTCAAGTTATTACAATCATTATTAATGTATGACAGATATTGATAATGCTTCTGGAAAATAACCCTCATTGTCTCTGACACCAAGTAGCACTGCACTTGTCTGAGGAGACATTCCTGACTTCGATGGTGACTGTCTGGGCATGTGAAATGCTGATTTACTATGCATCCCAATTAATGTCTGAGATATTTACAGAAATAGGTTATTTATGCATAGCTGCATGTTTACTAATAAACAAGTATATGTTAGGAGGCAGATAATGAGTATCAGTGATGACTGTTGTAGCATTAAATAGATATTGTTTGACGCCGTAAAGTATCATTACTTCAGTATCAACAGAAATATTAATATGGAACATAATCATAATTTGGCATAAAAAAGAAATTCCATGTGCCTGCTGTAACAGAAGGATATAGAAATTCTCACCTGTGGATATAAACACATGCACATGCCCGCACCTATGTACACAGATGCACACACAATACACGCACTATGCAGACCTTTATATATTGCACAGAAGCACACACACACACACACACACACACACACACACACACACACACACACACACACACACACACACAAACACACACACACACACACACCTCTCAGTCTATCACCCTAAGAATCAAGTACAAAGTCAAAAATAAAGGGTAAAAAAAGATCAAAAATCCTGGAAAGATATTAAACAAATATGAATTATGAAACTCAAGTGACTATCTTTTTATACACTGCAATCCTTAAGAATTTGCCAGAACACCAGACATTATAGGACAAATAGGATCATAGGAGGTTACTAGGCTAACTGCTCCAGGGCCCTTACAAGCCTAGCCAAGATCAACCCGTGTTCTGGTGCAAGCAGACACTAAAATTAGCACATATTTCTCCTGTTCAAGAGGGACACAGGTGAAACCCCTGGGGAGAATTTCCAGTTACCCATCCAGTTGTCCAAATTGTGCTTAAATAGGGCCAATGAGGGGCTTTGTTAACATGAATATAAAGCTTGTTCCAAAGATGGGACAACATATGTGAGACAAATATGTCTCTCCAGCAACTTCTGTTGATGTCACATACCAGGTTAAGTTCCTTTGAGCGAGTGACCCGTGTGCCATTTGACTTGCAAATGTGCAGCATTTCCGTTAAAGCTGGGTCAGAGATTGCTCTATATACAAGGCACAGTTCACCTCTGACACAGAGTAAACTGACAATGATTTCAGTCTGTCCCATAAGACAGATCTTGAGGACCTTGAATTTTCTTTGTAAGGAACCTTTGTGGTCTCTCCAATTGCTGCAGGTGTTTGGAAAGGAACATACCAAAGGGAGCATTGTACTTTATTATTGGCCTGATGAGGGAAGAGTACAAGGGGGTTATAACCTCTTTTTTATGTGGAGGCAATGCACTTACTTATCAGATGAGCAATATAAAATGCCCTTCTTACCACTGTGGAGACATGGTGACTGAAGTTAAGGTTGCTGTCAACCTGTGCCCCCAGATCTCTCACCACTGACTGTGTACTTAGGGTATTGTTATTGATGTGGTAGTTTGCAGGAACATCACCCTTGTTGAAGGGGATGATAATGCATGTTTTGCATTAAGTTTAATACCATGACTTTGGCACCAGTCATTAGTCTGTGTAAGACCTTCTTGCAGGATATTGACATCACTAGGGGTTTCAGTGATCACTCCCAGTTTACAGTCAACAGCAAACTTTGTCAGCCACAGTCCTTTAGTTTTAGTCTGTACTTCAGAAAAGTAGATTCCAAACAGTAGGGATCCCAGAACCAATCCCTGTGGAACACCAGTAGTTACAGGTCTGCTGGAGGAGGAGGAGTCCCCTATTTTGATCGTATGAGCTCTATCAGTGAGCCAGTTTGCAACCCACCTGATAGTATATGGGTTAATACCCAGCTGGGCGAGTTTATCAATGATGCTTGAGTAGGGGATTGGGTCAAAGGCCTTGGCTAAGTCTAGGTAGGCCATATGCACAGATTTGCCATTGTGTAGGGTTTTGGTGACTATCTCGATGGATTCCACCAAGTTTAACAGGCATGATCTCCCCTTGACAAAGCCAAACTGGATCGGGTCAAGCATTTGGAGATTTCCTATATCTTTGTTAATAAGATCCATGATGATTTGTTCCATGGCTTTGCAGATAAGGCTTGTCAGGCTAATGGGTTTATAGTTCCCAGAGTCCATGGATACACCCCCTTTGTGCAAAGGGATGATGGTAGCTGTTTTCCATTCCACTGGGATAAAGCCAGTGCTTAGGCTGTGACTGAAATCTGTGTTCAGTGGTGATGCTAATTCCTGTTTTAACCCATGTAGAACACAACCTGGGATGTTGTTTGGTCCCATAGAGGCTGTGTTTTTGGCCTTGGAGAGGTCATTTTAGACCTGCTCCTCAGAAATACCAGGAAGGTACAGGTGTTAAGGATGCCTTAGGGTATGTGTGGTGGGGACAGGGGAGTGAGGTTTCACTGAACCTGTCAGCCAGCAGGTTTGCTATATCCACATATTTTATATAAGCAGTACCATT